>NW_026647461.1:0-10962 GCF_950295315.1 Erinaceus europaeus | reverse complement strand
TATCTGTATCTTTTATGTATGAAAATTTAGGTCTGATCACAGTTAAACACATCCACACCCATAACTAATATCTCTTAGCTCTAAAGCAACTGCAGGTTTCTTTCCAACAACAAAGTTCCTCCGTAATGTAACTCCTCTTCCTTTTCCTGGTTCTAAATCTACACTTTCCTCTCTCTCATCTGCCTCATAGGCACAAATCTTTTGTGGCAGGAAATCTCAGGGTCCTCAAATCAAACACATTTGCACTTTTCTGCTGTGCCATAGCAAGCTGCTTTTCCTGTATTCCTCACCCTCTCACAGACTCATCCCTTCTTGACTAGAGAATGGACTGATTATGTCCTATCAGCATATTGTTTCACTGATCCACATGCCACACTATAGCCACCCAGTGCCCTGTGCCCACAATCTCTAACCCACAGGAATCCTTTATCCAACCTGTCACTCTCCCCCACTACTTCCTCCTTGCCCATGACTTCTTCCTCTGTGCACCTCTTTTGCCTCTTCTTCCTGTGATGTCATACTCCTCCTGTCCACCCCACTACGCCTTTGCAATCTGCTAGTCCACCTGACTTTGCTTTACTCAACCCCTTTCTAGAAACTTTCTCCCCCGCCTTCTCTTTTCCTTCTTTCTACTTTTGTAGGCCCAGACTTCTCTACTGCCAAGACAAAAGACTTGAAAAGTCTCTTTTCAACAGTATAATTGAGCACTGCTTTGTGGAAGGACTTAAACAAGAAGGTTTGCCAGATGCCTTTCTCATTTTCACTATAGAAGGGACTAAAAAACAAAGCAAAAACAAACAAACAAACAAAAATGAGGCTTTGTTTGCCCTATCAGGTTCTTAAAGATCTTAGACAGTTAACTGAGCACAATGCACTAGAGGCTCCTTTTACTAAGGGCTGTTTTCTCATGCATTACAGAAACATTTTGCCTTCTTCCATATGATTGGAGACACCTGGGAGAACAGTAATGCCAGATTCTGTGAGTTCTCTGTGGTTACATGAATACAAAGAGTTTGCAATAGCTCTGGCTATAGAAAACAAGATCCCACCCAGTCAGTTAGTGGGTGAGAATAACTTGCTTCTCCCTGTGAACAAACAAATACTGGGAAAAGGGGAGTGAACTTTACTACACAAGCTGCAGTCAGCACATGGAATAAAATACCAGACTCTAGCACCCCTGCGGGGTCCTTTAGCTCTATTTTTCAGAAAGCCATGGACTCCTACATGGGCTTTGTGGACAGATTACAGGAAACTATAAATGTATAAGTAGACAATAAAGAGGCGGTCAAAATCCTAGTTAATCAATTAGTCTATAATAATGCAAACCAAGAATGTAAAGGAGTTCTGTGACCAGTTAGAGGTGAATATTTATTGCTCAAATAATAAAGGCATGTAATGCCGTAGAGACTCAAGTACAAGGTGCTTGTAGGGATTCAAGTACTATGGCACATGATATGGATGCTGTAATTCAGGCCACCTTTATGGCAAGCTCAGCTCAGACATGCAAATCTAAGTGTGTTTTAAATATCATAATGAAGGCCATTTACAGAGAGATTTGTAAAGCAAATATCACATGATCTAATTATAGGGCAACTAGAAATGACAGATATTTAAAACATCGTCCTAAACATGTCCACTCTGTAAAAAAAGGTTTTCATTGGGCAGTCAACTATGCATCCAGAGGTGATGCACAAGACAATTCCCTGCAGGGAAATGAGCCCCAGCCCTCAGGCCCTGTGAAACAAAGAGGGTTATTGGATGGCTCACAACAACAGTCAATTACAACAGGCATGGACTTTAACAGTGCGGCTGCCTATACCCCAACCCAGATGGCCTTCACTCACCTCATTTTCAGTCAGTAGATGACCTAATGACTGCCACCCTGGACAGTGTATGACTAGATCTTACCATTTCTCAAGAATGCTTTTTTACCTGAAAGGAGTAAAACCAATGCCTGGGGTCCTCTCTCCAAAGGTTTTACTAGTCTTCCGTTAGGGCATTCTAGTTTAGCCTCTCAAAGTGTCAAGTGCATCCTGGAATTATTGATTCTGACTATGAAGGACAAATTAAAATAATGATTTCCCATAAAAGATTTTGTCATTTATCCCAATGCAACCAGCCTGCACAGTTAAGTTTCATTCCCTGTTTGCAAGGCCTGTCAAATGACTCCCTTGACGTGATGATGGATTTGGAAGTACTGATATTTGGGGGGGGGGGGGCTACAAAGGTGTAGGCTAAGTTTTTTCTCTTGACTGTACAGATTAAAGGAAATACCATTACAGAACTACTAGACTCAGGAGCAGACATTACTGTTATTGCTTCCACTGGCCCAAACAATGGAAATTCACCTCTGCTACTCTCACCCTGTCAGCAGTGGGAGGAGGAAAATCTACTAAGTATAGATTTTCTTGCATGCACAGGGCCTGAGGGATAGGTTGCCTCATTATGCCCCGTCATCACCTGGTCACATATGAGATACCATGGGAATACCGTAGACAGTACAGTGAAGCAGTGTTCTTTGTGTGTTTCATCTCTCTCTCTCTCTCAGAAATAAAAGATATTGAAAAACTCAGCTTCTAAATGGTGGAGTTGCCCATGTGCAAGGCCCAAGCATCATACATACAAAACAACAGCAACAAGAAATCAATACAAAATAATGTATCTTTGGGGCTGGGCAGTCGCACGCTCAGTTAAGTGCACATATTACCAATCACAAGGATATGGGTTAGAGTCCCTGACTACCTACCTACAGGGGGGATGCTTCACAAGCTGTGAAGTAGGTCTGTGAGTGTCTTTCTTCCTGCTCTCTATCTCCCCATACTCTCTCAAATTCTCTCTGTCCAATCTAATACAAAAATTAGAAAAAAAATGAAACTTTCCCTTTCCAACCAATAATAGGTAGCAAACAACAGTTCAGAAAATATTTAAACTTTTAGAAACCATTCACGTTTTATATTTTTACAAATGAAAACCTTGCAATTTTAAATTATTAACATCATGTAAATAAACAGGTGACATTTGTGAAAGCCTTTGTATACCAATGGGTAGAAAATGGACAAAACCATATTTCTCTCTCTCTCTTTCTCTCTCTCTCTCTTTCTCTCTCTCTCTCTCATTATTGTTTTATAATGTGCTGCTTAAGATTGAACTCATTAACCTTATACACGAACTCTACCACTGTGTAACCTCCCTGGTCCAATTTTTAAAATTATTTTTATAAGAGAGTAAGGGAGAATGCAAACAACTGCTCCACCCTCCATAAAATTATACTTTTATTACTTTCTTGTGATGACAGGGGTCTAACCGAAGGACTCATGCATGCAGGATCGTGACTTCCCCACTGAGTCACCTTTCTACTCTTGTATACATGTTGTAACATAGACCGAGAGCATCAGGCTAAGTGGACGCAGGAAACACAGCATAAGACTTTCATGTGTGAAGTTTTTTTTAATTTTTTTTTTATTTAAGAAAGGATTAATTAACAAAACCATAGGGTAGGAGGGGTACAACTCCACACAATTCCCACCACCCAATCTCCATATCCCACCCCCTCCCCTGATAGCTTTCCCATTCTCTATCCCTCTTGGAGCATGGACCCAGGGTCATTGAGGGTTGCAGAAGGTAGAAGGTCTGGCTTCTGTAATTGCTTCCCCATTCACATGTAGGTCCATGCTCCCAGTCTGCCTCTCTCTTTCCCTAGTAGGGTTTGTCTCTGGGGAAGCTGAGCTCCAGGACACATTGGTGGAGTCTTCAATCCAGGGAAGCCTGGCTAGCATCCTGATGGCATCCGGAACCTGGTGATTGAAAAGAGAGTTAACATACAAAGCCAAACAAATTGTTAAGCAATCATGGACCCAAAGCTTGGAATAGTGGAGAGGAAGTGTTAGGGAGGTACACACTGCAAACTCTAGTGTACTTCTGCTTTCATGTATATATTTTGCAGTAGTTTATGGATACGTGTGAACATAAGCTCTCTCTCACAGAAACTGGTGTATATCTAGTTTTTGGGACTTTGTTAGAAAGTGAACCACCTGAGATAAAACTAGAGTGTACTATAAAAGGGAAGGTCTCACTCAAGTAATGAAGCTGAAGGGTTGTCATTCCACACGTGAAGTCTCTGGACACAGTCTGAGGTGAAGCATATTGAGGTGGTAATCGTTGCGTTGGTTAGGTTGTGGTCGGCGGATGCAATATTATTTGATATGGATTGGGAGAGGCATACGGGAAAGTGGGCCCTATCCAAGGGTTCCAGGACTGGGGGAACTAGGGGCTCTATAGTGGAGATGTGAGGTTCCTGCTGTCTTAGGATTCAAAAAGACAATCGATAGTTAATGTTATCATCACATTATTTGGTAATTGGGTTAACTTTGAAAAGTCCTTTTGTTAGGGTTTGCTGTACAGTACCCAGCTTCTTGTATATAGCTGTGCTATTGGATGAAGTTCTAGGTTCAATCCCCGGATATTGGAGTCAAACTGTTCTCTGATTTTGATATCTTTCTTTTTTCTTTTTTATAAAATAGCTAAATAAAATCTTAGTAAATGACTTTTTTTTAAATCCAGAAATATAGCTCAGTGGTAGCATATCTGATTTTGTGTTCTTGATTCCCAGGTTCTATCCTGGTACGACTATGTGCCAGAACTGAACAGTGCTCTGGCCTCTCACTAACTCTATTGCTCAAATAAAAATGAATCTTCTAAGTTTTCCTAAAGAGTTGTTTAAAATTAAACTGCTATTAATTATTAATAACATTAAATCACCGTTGATATAAAGTGAGATCTATTCAACATTAGAAAAGTCATAGTTATCAGCATTTTTCTAGAACAAAAGTCAAAAGGAGTTTCATAGTCTAGAGCAATAATATTTGTAATATCAGGTTGTTGGGAAAGTCATGACAAATTTTTCTCTGCAAACATGTCATGACTTTCCCAACAACCCAATAAATCAAAA
Organism: Erinaceus europaeus; assembly: GCF_950295315.1. NCBI lineage: Eukaryota > Metazoa > Chordata > Mammalia > Eulipotyphla > Erinaceidae > Erinaceus > Erinaceus europaeus. The sequence goes on along the minus strand of NW_026647461.1, from coordinate 6,014 downwards.
CGTAGATAAAGTCAAACTATAATTATCTACACCACTGAATAAATATAGGTAAAACTGAGTTTCAGATTTGACCTTAGTATTTCTGTCTTTATAATACCACAGCATTCTAGGTCCAAAAATTATAAACAGAGTTAACTGTCACCTGAATAAGAACTAGTTGTTTACATAATATTGTTTTATTTTAATATAATTATTTTATCTCAGTAGGCAATATTAAGATTATATTTAAATAATTCAGTTTCTTAACTGCTTACTTAGTGATACTGTATTGAAACTTTGATAGTCTCAGAAATGATATTTACTAAATAAATAACCAGCATGACTGTACAAGCATTAGAAGTCATTTAAAAACTCATTTTGAATTTATTAGAATTTGCTCAAGCACCCCTGACCAGCATCTTTCTAGAGGACAATCTCTGCCAAAACATCAATATTTTATCTGATTTCCCCCCCTTATTTTTTTTCTATTTTATCTCTGTTCCATAATGAGCTGTGCCAATTACTTCAGGCTATTTCTCTTTTGTCAGACATTTAAATTCTTTAAATTTGGTTTATCTAACAATACCTCATAATGCCATGCATTTTTTTTTTACAAGTTACTATCAACATTTAGCTAAGTTGAATGCTGTTAATGTAAATTGAAGACACATTCATTCAAAGTCTTTTGTTTTTAAGGATTTTCTAACCAAACCATGTAGGTTCTTAAGGAACAAGGAAATAATTTTGTGCCAAAAAAAAAAAAATTAAACAGTTAAGCTATAGATCTAGATTGAGTCTCTTGTTGGGTTAAAGAGCAATAAAGTTAATCAGTTCATTAAATTCAACTGAATTCTCTTAGTTTCATTTGTTTTTATACATTATTATTTAGTCTGTTTTGTTTTCACAACCAGGGTTAATTCTGGGGCTTGATGTCTTCATGATTACCACTCCCAGCAATCCTTCCCCCACCCCCACCCCCACCCTCTCTCCCTCTATCTCAGACCCTCTCTCTTTCTCTCTCTCCCTCTCTTTCTTTGACTATGTTAGAGACAGAGAGAAAGAGAGAGAAGGAGGAAGAGAGAAAGAAACACTTGTAGCACTGACCTACCACTCTCGAACTATTCCTAACTCTCTCCTTTCACACATACACACACATTGCAGGTACTGGGGAGTTAGAACCCCGATTCTCATGCATGGTGAGGTGTACACTCTAGCAGGTATTCCCTGCACAGTCCTGACAGTTTCATTTTTTTAAATTTAATTAATTGATTTATTTTAAAAAGGAAACATTAACAAAACTGTAGGATATGAGGAGTACAGCTCCACACAATTCCCACCACCAGATCTACATATCCCATTCCCTCCCCTGAGAGCTTTTCCATTCTTTATTCCTCTGGGAGTATGGGTCCAAGGTCATTGTGGGTTGCAGAAGGTGGAAGGTCTGGCTTCTGTAATTGCTTCCCCGCTGAACATGGGAGTTGACTGTTTGATCCATACTCCCAGCCTGCCTCTTTCTTTCCCTAGTAGAGTGGGTCTGTGGGGAATCTGAGCTCCAGGACACATTGGTGGAGTAGCCTGTCCAAGGAAATCTGGTCAGCATCATGTTGGCATCTGGAACCTGGTGGCTGAAGAGAGCTAACATACAAAGCCAAACAAATTGTTGAACAATTATGGTCCCAAAGGCTGGAATAGTGCAGATGAAGTGTTGGGGGGTACTCACTGCAGACTATTGTGTACTTTTGTTTCAGGTGTATATTTTGCCCTAGTTTATGGATACATGAGAACATATGCTCTATCTCATGAGACCTGGTCTATATCTAGGTTTTTGTGACGTTGTTAGGAAGTGAACCACCTGGAGTGGTAGAGAATACTATGAAAGGAAAGGCCTCAACCAAGTAATGAGGCTGAGGGGTTGTCATTCCACACCTGAAGTCTCTGGACACAGTCTGAAGTGAAGCATGCTGAGGTGACACTCCTTGCGTTGATTAAGTTGTGATCGGGGAATGCAGTATTATTTGATATGATTTGAGAGAAGCATGCAGGAAAGTGGGCCCCATCCTACGGTTCCAGGACTGGGGGAAATATAGGCTCCATAGTGGAACTGTGAGGTTCCTGCTGTCTTAGGGTTCAAGAAGACAACAGATAGTTATTGTTATCATCACATTATTTGGTGACTGGGTTAACTTTGAAAAGTCCATTTGTTAGGATTTGCTGTATAATACCCAACATCTTGAATATAGCAGTGCCACCGGTTGCTTCTGTTCTCCCTGGTCTAGGCTTTTGAGAGAGTCAACATATCAAAGACTGAGCCTATGTATTAAAAAGACTCAGTCTGTGCTTTAAAAAGTTTGAGACATACAATCAATTTTCCCCTCTCATATTAATTAAACAGTGATTTATATGGCTACAATTTAATAGGAGTGTACATAAACACCATTTCTACCACCAAAAGATTGTGTCCCACCCCCCCACCCCCCACCCTACCCTCTGCCACCCCGGGAAGCCGAATGTCCACCCCCACCCTCACCATAGGATTTTTACTTTGGTGCTCTACTCTAGATTTAGTCAAATCCTGCTTTGAGTTTCCCTTTCTGTTCTTCTTTCTCAACTTCTGTTGATGAGTGGCATCATCCCATGCTTATCTTTATCTTTCTGACTTAGCTCACTTAACATAATTCCATCTAGCTCCATACAAGATGGGTCAGAGAAGGTAGGTTCCTTGTTCTTCATAGCTGCATAGTATTCCATTGTGTATACCACATATACCACAGCTTTCTCAGACACTCATCTGTTGTTGGGCACCTGGGTTGCTTCCAGGTTTTAGCTATTAGGAATTGTGCTGCTATGAACATAGGTGTACACATACCATTTTGGTTGGGCATTATGGAATCCTTGGGGTTTAAGCTAGCTTTCTTTGGTGATAACAAGATTTGTAGAATGCTACAAAACTTACAAATAAAAGCTTAGTATCTGAGGCATTTTCCTTTTCAGCAATCCCAGAAAATGTCCCAGGATTTAGTTCCTTGTTTTGCTAGATGATATGCTTACCTTGGAATTAAGACAGTAGAGTCAGCCCCTTGAGTCTGTCATAGGCTGAGAAAATAATATATTTTCAAAACATAATCTAATTCCTCTTAGAATCATTGGTAAACTCAAAGCAAAACATTTTGTACTTTCTTTGTACCTATCAGAGACACAAAGAGCCAAAATCTTGCTTTCTGATCATTATATCTAGTTCTGCTAAAAATTGTTCTGGTTGCTAGTGCACTTAATTCTTCATCTGACTGTATATATATATATATATATATATATATATATATATATATAATTGGAAAAAATAACTTTAAATTAAACAACATCCTTCCTCTTCTCATGTAAGTAAAGAACATAAGTAATTCTCTACCACTATATATTTGTTTTTCTAAAATTAAAGTTAGTAGATAAGTCAAGGAAATTGGTCTTTAATTTCAATGTCAGTCTTCCTTGTGCTGGTAGGAGAGTTGCTTCGGGGGCAATAACAATGAAATGTTTTATCCTTATGTAACAACAACAACAACAGCAAGACCTCTATAACAGTGGTTTCAAAATCAGTCTTAAGTTGCTAATAGTGTAAACCTAGTTTGCTTAACTCATTCCTCTGGTCAAGGCCAATTAAACATATTCATATTTTATTTATTAATTTCCTCAGTCTGTTTGCATGCATGGAGGAGATAATTATGCCAGAACAATACCATTTACAGGTTTGGTATTGGACTGGCCATTGACAAGAGTAATGGAAGCCACAATAAACTCTATTTACTTCCCCATGAAGGTTTTACTTATGATATCTTCCTTTCAGGGCACCAGTTTAAATCAGTTATCTATCACTGTGCAACTGTACAACTACTTAAAGCAAGTGACCTAAAACAATAATTACTTACTATTACTCATATGCGTATGCATCATATGTGTTATGTGATAGATTAAACACTGCTGGGGTCAATTGTGTGTGTGCATCTGGTCACAGGCAGCTATCTGCAGCAACATGTATGAACTAATGGATGTTTAGTTAAGTGAAATAAGAAAGAGAAAAACAAACGCCATAGGATTTCACTTACATGCAGTAAAAACAAATCAACAACAACAATTTAACAGGTTACAGCAGCAAAACTATAGATGCAAGAATATAAGGCAAAGAGTGAATCAGCTATAGCAAAGATCAACTATATATGGTGATGGATAGAAACTAGACTTTGGGTGGAAAGTACATACATGCAGATGTTGATAAATGCATAAACGAACAAAACAATGCAGATCCTATTCCCTGGCAAACACCTATGCATCAGATAACTGGTTTCTATTTTCCTCAAAAATTCCCATCATCTCAGAAAAAAAGGGATGGGGGTAAGAAGTCCTTCTTTCTGTGGTACACAGCAGAAATAAAAATCATGCACAGAAGAATCATCTGAGAAGGAATAGTGAACCAGAACTTCTGTCTGAGTTTAAGGCTAGAGGAGGTTGGAAAATGGCAATTCTCTCAACATGGATAACATATAAAAAAAGCTGTAGGATAAATCATCAGTGTGTTTGTATTCCTTGACAGCCTGATAATTACATGGGAGAGAACCCCAAAAGAAGAATAATTTTTTGTGGTACTCAAAATCATATAGTCTCTATTTTGAAGATTAAAACAGTAGTCACCTTTTATTTTTCTTTATTAGCTCTCAAGCAAGTTAAACAGTTCATGTAGTAATAAAATACATCAATGAATTAGTTATTTTTTTGTCTACAGAGCTATTATTCTTAAAAGGGAATGTCAGTGTAATGACATAAACACATAAGTCAGCAGATAAATGTAAAACAAGAAAACACAAATACTTAAACCCTAAGAATAATTTAAAATAAAAAATTACCAAATGTAGCTGTACTTGTTTTAAAAAATTAGATGTGACTTTTAAAAAAAGTAAATCAATGAGAGGCCAGATGGTGTAGCACCTGGTTAAGTGCACACATTACAGTGTACAAGGACCCAGGTTCAAGCCTATGGTCCCCACCTGCAGAGGGGAAGCTTCATGAATGGTGAAGCAGAGCTGAAGAGGTCTCTCTTTCTATTTCCCCCCTCCCCTCTCATTTTCTCTCTGTCTCTATCCAATAGTAAATAAAAAAGAAAATCAAGGCCTCCCTTTCCTAAAAAATAAATGAATGTAAATTTTAGTATTTCCTGAAATACCAAAATCAGTTCAAACTAAGAACCCTTTCCCTAATGACAAAGTAAACTGTAGGATTGAACTTCAGGATACAATTTATGTTTCCCAGTCCAAACAGGATTTGGTATGAAAAACTTTTCTTGCCTAGGACAGCTTACAATGTGAAAAGGGAGCAAGAAAATAGAGTAAAACATTGCATGCAGTCATCATTATTGCTGTCAGCAGAAGCAAAATTTACCACCAAAGAAAAATGTGAAGAACCAAAGGTAGCATCATGTAAAAGTCAAACTGCACTCCTGAGCTCTTTCTCAGATTCCTAGTAAAAGTCTGGCAAGAACTTCCCCATGGCTTGTGATTTAATCAGTGAGGGTGAAAACAGATACAGACAGCAGCTTTTACAGGGTTATGGAGTGTTATTTTTCTTTATAGAAATCTAACTTGAACAAGTCATGATGAGTCATCAATTTCTGAGTTAAAGAATGGCTGCTCCAAAAGGCTAGCTACTCCCTTTCAAATACATTAGAAAATGAGTCTTGACATCCAACCTGAGTCTTAAATGCATAGGCCTATTTGTCATATCTGTATAGAGTCAAGGTTATAGACATAGAGATAGATGTAACTTATAACAAGGTGTTGGCCATTTATTACTGGGTAACCAATCCGTAAGAAGAAATATCTTCCCTTCAGAAATTTCTCTCTGGGCACACATGCTTGAAATGTTCACTATGTCTTCTCAATTTTTTGCATACTAAGTACTTGTCCAAGAGGGAATGAAGAAAACAAAAGAAAGAAGCCAATGGATTAACAAATAATCTGTTTAATCAGTAGTGATGACAAGGGGAATGTTCA
>NW_026647460.1:85000-98701 GCF_950295315.1 Erinaceus europaeus | reverse complement strand
TGGCCCTCCTGGCCGGGATTTGGCGAGAGCAGAGCAGGTGCTGGGCTCCCGAAGCCTCTTGCTCAATGAGGGCGGCTCCCACCCTGGAACCTGCGTGGCCGGCTGCTGCTGGCGGCGTCTCCGTGACCAGAACCCACATGGTCAGCTGCTGGCAGACGGGGTCTCCGTGACCAGAAGCTTCCCGAGTGTTGTTTTTCTCTTGCTTCACTTCAGTCCTCAGAATCTTTTTTTTCTTCTTCTTTTTTTCTTTTTCAGTGTTGCAAGACTTGGCTTCTGTTGAATTTCCAAAAGTCTTTCAACTTGATAAGGGCAGGGGGCAAAGGTCGGGTTGTCAGGTCACCGATTTCGTTTTAAAGTTTTGGGAAATAATAAGGACGGAGAGGCTGCAGCCAAGATGCTGCTGTGTCAGCCCCAGGCTGCTCTCAGTCTCCTTGCCAGATGCGGGGCAGAACGCCGAGCCTGAGGGCTGCACGCCTGTCTGCGGATGCCTTGCAGTGAGGTAGAGACGCAAAATAGAAAGAAAGAAAGAAAGAAAGAAAGAAAGAAAGAGAGAGAGAAAGAAAGACAAAGAAACTGCTAAGCTAGTGAGCAGGGTGCGTGAGACATTAGCCCACAGCCAGTTGTGCAGGGTGCCATGGAGTCAGGGAGTCAGCAGCGGGGTAGTGGGGGGGGGGGGGGGAATGTGTTTCTCATTACAGAGCCGAGCGGGGGTAACGCCTCCGTCTTCCCTCGGAAAGTCCGACCCTCCTCTGTGCCTTCAGCTGTGTCCCTGATAGCTGCATGTAGTTAGATGTCACAGTGAGCGGGTGCTCTCGGTCACCACTCCACGGGAGCGGGCACTCAGACTTGCCAAGTCCAGGGCTGCGTTTCTGAGGTCCGATCCCATCCGACAGGATTCTGTGGGCTGCCCCTGTCTCCGAGTGGAATTTTTCTCTCTCTCTTTTCTGATATTTTATTTATTTATCTGGGTCAAGACGGAAATGGAGAAGGGGAGTGGGGGAGAGAGAGAGGACGAGAGACAGAGAGACACCTGCAGCCCTGCGTCACCACTAGTGAAGCTTTCCCCCTGCAGGTGAGGGCTGGGGCCTTGAACCCGGTTCCATGGGCACTTACCCTGGTGAGCCACCACCAGGCCCCCCTCTCCTATGGGATTTCTGGGTAGAGGCTCTTGTGGTTTCTGAAGAGTTAGAGAACAGACAGGTGCCTGCTGGTAGAAGGAGCACCCCTAGACGAAGGTGAGCGTTCCAGAACATAGCGGAAGCAGAGAGGGAGTGTCTGTGTCTGTGCCGCGGAAGCCGGGGCCGGGACCCACCTGCCAACTTGGCCGAGCCCCACGGAGCCTCTCAGTCACCCCCGAGCTGGCCACCCCCGTCTTCTGCTTCAGGCGGCGAGCTGCACTTGGCACGCTGGCTTCAGAGACACGCGGTTCTGTTCCGACTCAGTGCCCACACTCGTCTACGTCCCTTATCCTGGTGACGGTGAGTCTTGAGAGGGGTTCTCTCAGCAGCTCTCAGATGCACGTCTCCGGCTTTGACAGTACAACTGCTCGGCTAGTTTATTTCACAACTGGTAGCCGCTACCCTCCGGCCCCCTCTCCCCATGTCACCTACCTGTAACCCCCTGGGAAATCTGCAGTTTCTGCTCTGTATCTATGAGCATGTCATTTCTTGGCTGTATTTTTTTAAATTTTATTTATTTATTTATTTATTTATTTATTTATTTATTCCCTTTTGTTTCCCTTGTTGTTTTTTATTGTTGTAGTTATTACTGTTGTTGTTATTGATGTCGTCATTGTTGGATAGGGCAGAGAGAAATGGAGAGAGGAGGGGAAGACAGAGAGGAGGAGAGAAAGACAGACACCTGCAGACCTGCTTCACCGCCTGTGAAGCGACTCCCCTGCAGGTGGGGAGCCCGGGGCTCGAACCAGGATCCTTACACTAGTCCTGTGCTTTGTGCCACCTGCGCTTAACCTGATACACTACCGCCTGACTCCCGTGGCTGTATTTCTTTTTATTAGTGATTTAATTAATGATGAACAAGATGGTAAGATCACACAGGGGTGCGATTCCAGTTTCCACTCCCAGAATTCCATGTCCCCTCCCCTCCATCAGAAGCTTTCCTATTGTTGTTCATCCCTCTGGGAGGATGGACCAACGATCTTTATGGGGAGCAGAAGGTGGGAGTTCTGGCTTCTGCAGGGGCAAGAGGAGAGGGGCACGGGCCTTGAACCCCAGTCCTCGAGGTTGGTAATATGCATGCCTAGCGGGTGCACCACCACCAGGGCCCCAACAGGCGGGTACAGCCGCGAATCTCCCCACGCCAGATATCTTCCAAACTCTCTCACCTCCACTCAGCTCCTTCCCCTCCATACGGAAGGGCTCCAGTGCCCCCCTCCCCAGACCCCTCATCTCTTTCCGCCCCAGAGACCTTTCCTTGTGGTGTAATAGGCCTCAGCCAGTCCAAGCGTCTTTGTCTCCTCTCCTCTGGATCTCGACGTCGTCATCTTAAGTGAGAAAAGTCAAAAGGAGGAGGAGGGCTGGCAGGTGATCTCAGTTTACAGGGAGAACTTAGGACACATGGAAAGGGAAGCAGGTGGAGGGGGTTGTGTGTAGGCTGTCCTTCACCGTCATCCGCACATCTGTTCAGTCTGCCGGGAGTCAGTACAACTCACTTTGTAAATGCCGGTCCTTTAAGGGTGGGGGTAGATGGCAGAATGGTTATGCAAAGAGTCACTCAAGCTCCAGAGTCCCAGGTTCAATGCCCCACACCACCGTAAACCAGAGCTAGCAGGGTTCTGGTAAAAAGAAAGGGGAAAAAAATGGCGTTTTGTTTTTTTTTCCTCCAGGGTTATTGCTGGGCTCGGTGCCTGCACCATGAATCCACCGCTCTCAGAGGCCATTTTCCCCCCTTTTGTTGCCCTTGTTGTTGTAGCCTCGTTGTGGTCATTATTATTGCCATTGTTGATGTTGTTCGTTGTTGGATAGGACAGAGAGAAATGGAGAGAGGAGAGGAAGACAGAGAGGGGGAGAGAAAGACAGACACCTGCAGACCTACTTCACCGCCTGGGAAGCGACTCCCCTGCAGGTGGGGAGCTGGGGGCTCAAACCAGGATCCTTAATGCTGGTCCTTGAGCTTTGTGCCACCTGCGCTTAACCTGCTGCACCACTGCCAGACCCCCGGCGGTTTTTTAGTATCAAGTGAGTTCTGTGTCTGGGGAGAGGAGCTAGCCCTATGGGCGGGCGCTCCAGTGGGTGCTGCCAGCCTCAGTGGACTCAAACATGGAGCCCAGCAGGCCAGAGAGAGAGAGAGAGAGAGAGAGAGAGGGAACTGGTATCCACCCTGAGCCTTGAAGGTTGAAGCGGCTTTGACTGGCTGGGGTGCTGGGGAGAAGTGAACCCAGAGCACTGTCAGGCCGGCATGGGGATTCCTTTCTTCTTGTTCCGAGAAGGCGTGGGTTCCTGTAACTGGGGCTAGGTGGGCAGAGTTTGTGAGACCATAAAGGGAGACCCCGGTGATGTGTGTCCAAAAGAGACCGTCCCTGAAGGAGACACAAACATTTAGAAGTCTGAAGTACAACTTGGGCGTAGAGGAGGAAAAAAAAGTCTGGAAGAAATGCAACTGGTGAATGCAGACAAAGAGAAGAGGCGTGAAGCCGGCGGGCTGTGGTCAGGATCTCAGCCTGCTGCCTCCCAGCCTCACCCTCCTCCTCACCCCACCTCTGCTCCACCCAGAGTGGCTGTCTCTCCTCCATTAGCCTGGGTGTGACCACACGGCTGTTGTTCTTGTCTATATTGCCCCTAGATGCTTCTTCCTTCATTTTTTATTTATTAGTGATTTAATAATGATTCATAAGATTGTAAGATAACAAGGGTACAATTTTGTACAGTTCCCACCACCAGAGTTCAGAGTCCCACCCCCTCCATAGGAAGCTTCCCTATTTTTTTTTAAAAGATTTTTCTCTTTTTCTAACCTTTTATTTATTATTGGATACAGAGAGACATTGAGAGGGGAGGGGGAGATAGGGAAAGAGACAGAGAGACACCTGCAGCCCTGCTTCACCACTTGTGAAGCTTTCTTCCTGCAGGTGGGGAGTAGGGGCTTGAACCTGGGTCCTTGCACATTGTAATGTGAGCGCTTAACCAGTCGTGTCACCGCCTGGTCCATGAACCTTCCCTGTTCTTTATCCCTCTGGGAGCAGGGACCCAAATTCTTTATGGGGAGCAGAAGGTGGGAGTTCTGGCTTCTGTCATTGCTTCTCCGCTGGACATGGGTGTTGGCAGGTGGACCCACACCCCCAGCCTGTGTCTGTCTGTCCCTAGTGGGGCAGGGCTCTGGGGAGGGAGGCTCCAGGACACATGGGTGAGGGCGTCTGCACAGGGAGGTCAGGATGGCATTATGGTGGCATCTGCAGCTTGGTGGCACTCAGCTCTCCTTTGTCCTTTTCAGCACCCATTTGCCAACTCGTAGATTGTTGTTGTGCGCGGGCTGCGGAGAAGAGAGAGAGGGTCCGGAGCGAAGAGGAAACACAAATCTTTATTTGCGCTGGCACCTCAGAGTTGGGTGCTAGAGAGGCAGGTTGGGCCACGTGGAGGTAGCGAAAATGGCCGCCTCATGCGGTAACCTTTCCTGCGTCTGAACACAGGAGTGAAGCGCCGGCAAGAGAGAGAGGTGGAAAACGAAGGGTTTTTATAGGAGCAGCTTTCGCGAGAATGGGAAGGGGGAGGAGTAACCATAGCACTCCAGGATAGGATGATAACTCTGTGAGAATGGGAGGGGGGAGGAGTAACCATAGCACTCCAGGATAGGATGATAACTCTGTGAGAATGGGAGGGGGGAGGAGTAACCATAGCACTCCAGGATAGGATGATAACTCTGTGAGAATGGGAGGGGGGAGGAGTAACCATAGCACTCCAGGATAGGATGATAACTCTGTGAGAATGGGAAGGGGGAGGAGTAACCATAGCACTCCAGGATACGATGATAACTCTGTGAGAATGGGAGGGGGGAGGAGTAACCATAGCACTCCAGGATAGGATGATAACTCTGTGAGAATGGGAGGGGGGAGGAGTAACCATAGCACTCCAGGATAGGATGATAACTCTGTGAGAATGGGAAGGGGGAGGAGTAACCATAGCACTCCAGGATACGATGATAACTCTGTGAGAATGGGAGGGGGGAGGAGTAACCATAGCACTCCAGGATAGGATGATAACTCTAGTGAGAATGGGAGGGGGGAGGAGTAACCAGAGCACTCCTGATATCGCGGGGATATAGACAATGTCCTGAGGGCACAACATGGCTGAACAGGCACTCCCGAGAATGTCCCAACTCTCCAGGGAACTAGCAGTAGCCTGAGGGGACAACATGGCAGATGTGACTGCATCGACCCAATTTCCCAGCAGTAGACAGGTTATAATTTTCTTTTTTCTGGTAAATTAAACTTGGTTGTACACAAAAACATGCTAGGCAAGCAAGAGAGAGAGGTAGAGAAAAATAAGAAAGAAGACTGAGAGCTGACTTACAATGCTGCTCACATGTGGTCCCCGTGGGGCGGGAGAGACAGAGAGACAGAGAGGCAGAGAGAGACATTTACTTACATGGTTGCAGTCAGGGTCAAAGAGAGCGACGGGTTATCATTTTCCACTGTGGTTTGTCTTTGTCCCCTCTGTAGTTTCTCTCCTCGTGGCCTGGAAATCCTGTCTCCTCTTAGACTTGCAGTTCTCAAGCAATTCTTTTTTTTTTTTTCTCTCATTACTTAATGTTTACTTCTCTCATTACTTAATGTTTACTTTTATTTTTTAAATTTCTTTATTGGGGAATTAATGTTTGACATTTGACAGTAAATACAATAGTTTGTACATGCATAACATTTCCCAGTTTTCCATGTAACAATACAACCCCCACTAGGTCCTCTGTCATCCTTCTTAGACCTGTATTCTCCCCACCCACCCACCCCAGAGACTTTTACTTTGGTGCTATATGCCAATTTCAGTTCAGTTTCTACTTGTGTTTTCTCTTCTGATCTTGTTTTTCAACTTCTGCTTGAGAGTGGGATCATTCCGTATTCATTCTTCTGTTTCTGACTTATTTTACTTAACATGAATTTTTTCGAGGTCCATCCAAGATCCGCTGAAACAGTGATGTCACCATTTTTTATAGCTGAGTAGTATTCATATATATATATATATATATATATATATATATATATATATATATATATATACCATAATATGTTCAGCAACTCATCTGTTGTTGGATAACTGGGTTGCTTCCAGATTTTGACTATTACAAATTGTGCTGCCAAGAACATATGTGTATGCAGATCTTTTTGGATGGATATGTTGGGTTCCTTAGGATCTATCCCTAGGAGAGGAATTGCAGAATCATAGGGTAGGTCCATTTCTAGCCTTCTGAGAGTTCTCCAGACTGCTCTCCACAGAGGTTGGACTAATTGAAATTCCCACCAGCAGTGTAGGAGGGTTCCTTTGACCCCACAACCTCTCCAGCATTTGTTACTGTTACCTTTTCTGATGTATGACATTCTCACAGGAGTGAAGTGGTATCTCATTGTTGTCTTTATTTGCATTTCTCTGACAATCAGAGACTTGGAGCATTTTTTCATGTGTTTCTTGGCCTTTTGTATCTCTTCTGTGGTGAATATTCTGTCCATGTCCACTCCTCGTTTTTGGATGGGTTTTTGTTGTTGTTGTTGTTGAGTTTGGCAAGCTCTTTATATATTTTGGTTATTAACCTCTTGTCTGATGTATGGCATGTAAAGATTTCTCCCATTCTGTGAGGGGTCTCTTGGTTTGGGTAATGGTTTCTTTTGCTGTGAAGAGGACCTTTAATTTGATGTAGTCCCATAGGTTTATGCTTTCCTTAGTCTTCTTTGTAATTGGATTCATTTCACTGAAGATGTCTTTAAAATTTTGGGAAAAGAGTTCTGCCAATATTTTCCTCTAAGTATCTGATAGTTTGTGGTCTAACATCCAAGTCCTTGATCCACTTGGAATTTACTTTTGTATTTGGTGAAACATGGTGGTTCAGTTTAATTCTTCTACATGTTTCAACCCATTTTTTCCAACACCATTTGTTGAAGAGACTCTGCTTTCCCCCTTTAATAGTCTGGGCCCCTTTGTCAAAGATGAGATGTCCATAGGTGTGGGGGCTTACTTCTGGGCTCTCAATTCTATTCCACTGGTCAGTGTGTCTATTCATGTTCCAGTACCAAGCAGTTTTGATGACAATGGCCCTATAATACAATTTGAGATCTGGGAGTGTGATGCCTCCAGTTCTGTTCTTTCTTCTCAAGATGGTTTTGGCAATTCTAGGTCTTTCTGGTTCCAGATAAACATTTGTAGTATTTTTTCTATTCTCCTAAGAAATGTAGTTGGGATCTTGATGGGGATAGCATTAAATTTGTATATGACTCTTGGTAGTATATTCATTTTGATGATGTTAATTCTTCCAACCCATGAACATGGAATATATTTCCACTTCTTTTTGTCTTTTTCGATTTCATTATAAAAGTCTTTCACTTCTTTGGTTAGGTTTATGCCTAAATATTTTATTGTTTCTGTTGCTATAGTAAAAGGAATTGATTTCTGGATTTCACCTTCTTTTTTTATAAAATATTTTTTATTTATTTATTTTCCATTTTGTTGCCCTTTTTGTTATTGTTATTACTGATGTCATCATTGTTAGATAGGACAGAGAGAATTGGAGATAGGAGGGGAAGACAGAGAGGAAGAGCTTTGCACCAAGTGTCTTAACCTACTGCACTACCCCCAGACTCCCTCAACTTCTAATTTAGTGTTTGCATAGAGAAATGCCACTGACTTTTGAATGTTAATTTTGTAGCTTGACACCTTACTGTATTGCCTGATGATTTCCAAAAGCTTCTTGCTCGATTCCTTAGGTTTTTTTCTGTGTATACTAACATGTCATCTGCAAATAGGGAGAGTTTGACTTCTTCTCTTTCAATCTGTATGCCTTTAATTCCTTGCTCCTGCCTGATTGCTATGGCAAGAACTTCCAACACTATGTTGAAGAGTAATGGTGATAGTGGGCAGCCCTGTCTAGTACCTGATCTGAGGGGAAATGCTTCCAGTTTTTTACCACTGAGTATGATATTGGCTATAGGTTTGCTATATATAGAATCCATTATCTTCAGGAATTTTTGATCTATACCCACTCTTTGTAGTGTTTTGATCATAAAGAGATGTTGTATTTTATCAAAGGCTTTCTCTGCATCTATTGATATGACCATGTGGTTTTTGGTCTTGCTTTTGTTGATGTGGTGGATTACATTGATTGACTTACGTATATTAAACCAACCTTGCATCCCTGGGATAAACCCCACTTTGTCATGATGAACAATCTTTTTAATATACTGTTGTATCCACTTGGCTAGATTTTTGTTCAGTATTTTAGCATCCATGTTCATAAGAGATATTGGTCTGTAGTTTTCCTTTTGGGTTGTGTCCCTGTCTCCTTTTGGTATGAGAATGATGTTGGCTTCACAGAAGCTGGCAGGGAGTATTCCAGTGTCTTCAATCATCTGGAAGACTTTTAAAAGTAGAGGTATTCTTCTTTCATGGTTTTGTTGAATTCATTTGTAAAACCATCTGGTCCAGGACTTTTATTTTTGGGAAGGTTTTTGATAACTGTTTCAATTTCATTAGCTGTGATGGGCCTGTTCATGTTATCCACTTCCTCTTTACTTAATTTTGGAAGTTTGTAGGTATCTAGGAACTCTTCCTTTTCTTCCAGATTCTCTAGCTTTCTGGCATATAGTTGTTCGTAGAAGTCTCACATAATATGCTGAGTTTCTCCAGTGTCTGTTGTGATATCTCCTCTTTCATTTATGATCCCATTTATTTGGGTCTTCTCCCTTTTTTGTTTTGTGAGTCTGGCTAAAGGTTTGTCAATTTTTTTCACTCTTTTGAAAAACCAACATTTACTTTCATTGATCTTTTGTATGGTTTTCTTATTTTCAATGTTATTGACCTCTGCCCTAACGTTAGTGATTTCTGTCCTTCTGGTTGCTTTAGGGTTCCTTTCTTCTTCTTCTTCTTCTTCTTCTTCTTCTTCTTCTTCTTCTTCTTCTTCTTCTTCTTCTTCTTCTTCTTCTTCTTCTATGTATTTTCATGTCTATGTGCAATCAGGGTTTTTATTTGTGCTTTTTCTTGTTTCCTAATGTGTGCTTGTATGGCTATGAACTTCCCTCTCAGTACTGCCTTTGCTGTGTCCCAAATATTTTCATAGCTTGTGTCTTTATTTTCATTGAACTCTTGAAACATTTTGATTTCTTCTTTTGTTTCCTCTTTGACCCAGTAGTTGTTAAGTAATATACTGTCAAGCGTTCACATTTTGGGACTATTATTGTTAAGTGTTAGTTCAATTCCACTGTGATCTGAGAAGATGCTTGGGATGATTTCAATGCTCTTGAGTTTGCTGATGCTGTCTTTGTGGCCAAACATATGGTCTTTCCTTGAGAATGACCCATGTGGACTTGAGCAGAATGTGTATTCCAGTTTCTTGGGATGAATGACTCTGAAAATGTCCAATAGTTCTAGGTGGTCTATCTCCTCACTTAGCTCCCTCATGACTTTATTGATTTTCTGCCTGGATGATCTGTCAAGTGGAGAGAGTGGGTTGCTGAAGTCCCCTACTATGACTGTGTTGCCTTTAATATCTTGCTGTAGCTCTTTCAGTAGATGTTTAATGTATTTAGATGGCTTCTCATTGGGTGCATAGATGTTAATAATTGTTAAGTCCTCTTGATTGACTGATCCTCTGAGCATTAAATAGTGTCCTTCCCTATCTTTTTAAATTTTATTTATTTTAAAGTCTATTGTGTCAGATATGAGAATAGCTGTTCCTGCCCTTTTTTGTGGGCCATTGGCTGTATGATAGTCTTCCATCTTTTCACTTTGAGTCTGTGTTTGTTTTGTTGAGTTAGGTGGGTTTCCTGTAGACAGCATATTGTTGGGTTGTGTTTTCTGATCCATCTTCCTACTCTGTGCCTTCTAGTAGGTGAATTCAGGCCATTGACATTTATTGATATCAAAGACTGAAGATATTTTAATACCATCCTTGTAGAGTTTTAGAGTGTTCTGATATATGTCCTATTTATGGTGGTTTGACTGTTTATAGGAGACCTTTCAGAACTTCTTTCAGGGTAGGCTTGGTGATAGTTGATTCTTTCAACTTTTGCTTGTCTGAGAAGGGTTTTATAACTCCATCTAGTGTGAATGACATTCTAGCAGGATACAGTAGTCTTGGTTGAAAACCTTTTTCATTGAGCACTGGACAGATATCTTGACATTCTCTTCTGGCCTGTAGTGTTTGTGTGGAGAACACTCTTTGTTTTTCTATTGCAGCCTTCAGATCCTTTTTTATCCTTATTCCTTTCCATTCTAAATATGATGTGTCTTGGTGTCTTTAAGTCTGGGTTAATTCTGTTTGGGACCCTCTGAGCTTCTTAAACCTTTATGTCTTTGATGTTGTCTAGACTAGAGAAGTTCTCAGCTATTACATCCTGAAGAATGTTTTCTTCTCCTCCCTCTCTTTTTTCCTCTGGTAAGCCAATAATATGTACAGTATTTCTTTTAAAATCATCCCATAGGTCTCTGTTGTTGTTTTCAGTATCTCTTAATCTCTTTTTGAGATCTCTTACTTTTTTAGTTGTCTCTAATTAGTCCTTGATCTTGCTAATTCTGGCTTCAGCCTCATTTATTCTATTCTCTCTGCCCTCTACTGTTTTCTGGAGTTCAGCTACTTTGTTACCCTGTTCTGATACTGTTTTTGCTTGTTTACCTAGTTGTGTTCTTAGCTCAGCTATTTCAGCTTTCAGCTGTCTAATAACCTTGAGATAGTTAGTGTTTTCTTCCAGAGTCTCATTTGTTGTTTCTGCATTTCTGATGATGATTCTTTCAAACTCTTTCTACTCACTCCTGTGATTATTTCCTTAACTAGTTTTTGTATGTTGACCTCATTATTTTGTGTTTCACCCTTTGAGGGGCTTTTAGATGGACTCTTGTCCTGGTTCATTTCTCCAATATTTCTTCTTGTTTGTTTATCCATTTTATCTAGTATGTTATGAGATCCTTCTCTAAGTACTTTTAAAGTTACTGATCTCTCTTGCCTGGATTGAATTGTGTCTAAATAAGGTCCTTTAAGGGTTCACAGTTGTTGGCATATTCCAACAAAGTAAAAGATTCTGGGGTGGTGGTGGGAAATACAGATCCAAGAAGGATGACAGAGGACCTAGTGGGGCTTGTATTGTTTATGGAAAACAGAGAAATGTTATGCAACTACAAACTATTGTATTTACCATTGAATGTAAAACATTAATTCCCTAATAAAGAAAATTAAGAAAAAAATAAATGGTTCACAGTTGTGGACATTGACATTTGTTTCAATATTATTTTAATCTCTGAGTTGGAGCACAGTGGCTTAAAAGCCTCTTTTGTTCTTTTTCTTCCCTGTAGGCTATGGGAGCCTGAGGGCTTTTAAACTGTAAGTAGGCTTATTAGCTTAATCACTGACTCCTGATCAAGAGATAATCAGGGTGGGGCAGAGATAATCCAGTGGTTATGCAAAGAGACTCTCACAACCCCACCCTAGGCCACTGAGTTATAGATCTCCTGAGTTTCCTGGTCAGTTCTCTGTCCCCTGGTGTCAGCACAGGGCCTCACCCCTGCTGCTCCAGATTCTGAGGGCAGCAGCAATGGAGACTCACAGTTGCATTTGGTGAGTCTCAGGGGTGTCCTCTCCTCCCTTCTGTTGTCTTTTTCTTGGTGAAACAGACTGGAGGTGATGTCTCAACTGGTAAACTGCAGACTGTTAAAAGCCACTTAATCTCTCCCTAGGCTCCTCTCTGTGCACAAGCCACACATGTTTGCACTCAGTGGTGATTTGGTAGGTTCCTAAAGTCATTCTAGTCCTGTCTTGTTGCAGTCCCAGGTGGTCTCCTTTGGTGTTCCTAGTTGACCTGGGAGAGCCTGAAGCAATTCTTTGAGGATCTTCAACCTAGGTGCTATCTTTATGCTACCATCTTGACTCCATCCCCCTACATCCTTCTTCCTTCTGACCTGGGCTTAGTGTCGCCTTTCAGAGAAGCCTCCTTGCTGAGATCTAAGATCTTGTTGCTGCATTTCTCTTGACATTTCCTTGAACTCTGTTCTCATGCTTATTCCTCCCAGCAGATGGTGAGCTCCCTGTGGGTCAGGAGTGTGTCTCCCTTTCTCCTGATCCCTAGAACAGCACATGACAGACATTTAGTGCTGAGTAAAGTCACTGGCAAGATGACTGAGCAATGGGACCTGAATGCAGAGAGGCAAAGCTGTACAGCATCTTACTAGTGGTTGAATGTCAAGACTGAAGAAGGCATCAGACATGCCTACAAAGGTTTTAGCTTGGGCAATGCAGAGGGAATCCATGCATCCACTAGGGGGCTGGGTGGTAGCACACCTGGTTGAGCATACACATTACAGCAGTATGCAAGGACCTGGGTTCAAGCCCCCAGTCTCCACATGCAAGAGGAAATTTTCAAGAGCATTGAACCAGGCTTTCTCTCTCTCTCTTTCTCTGCCTCCCCCCTCTCCCCCCTTCCCTATCCATTTCTCTTTGTCTCTATCTAATAAATCAAATAAAAATAAATAAAATGTTATATATTTTTAAATTTCAGTGCTGTCACCACAGGTCTGTGTCTACACCCCCACACCCAGAGATGGCCACTATAGTTTTCCCATAGTCATGAAAATTGGTTGACATCTTTTTTTTTTTTACATTTGTGTGTTCAATTGTCTATGTTCTACGTCTGAGTGAAACCATTCTATAGTTGTCCTTTACTTCCTTACTTGCTTCACCAAGCATAATCTTAAAATTTCATTTATTTTTTAAGATTTATTTATTTATTAAAAAGATAGGAGAGAAAGAATCAGACATCACTCTGGTACATGTGTTCCCAGGGACTGAACTCAGAAACTCATGCTTGACAGTCCAGTGCTCTACCCACTACACCATCTCTCGGACCACTACAATTTTTGTTGTTGTTGTTTTTTGTTTTTTATTTTTAAAATATTTATTTTATTTATTTATTCCCTTTTGTTGCCCTTGTTGTTTTATTGTTGTAGTTATTATTGATGTTATTGTTGTTGGATAGGACAGAGAGAAATGGAGAGAGGAGGGGAAGACAGAGAGGAGGAGAGAAAGACAGACACCTGCAGACCTGCTTCACCACCTGTGAAGCGACTCCCCTGCAGGTGGGGAGCCGGGGTTCGAACCGGGATCTTTATGCCGGTCCTTGTGCTTGGCGCCACCTGCGCTTAACCCGCTGCGCTACAGCCTGACTCCCCCGGACCACTACAATTTTATTGTTTAAAAAAGAAAAATCCAGAAAGTGTCAGAGACAAGTGTATTCTACATCTCAGTCAGCGTAGAAGGTGATTGTGCAGCCAGGGAAGCTACTCACTCGTAGGTGGAGTGAAGGACTTGTAAGCTTGACGTCTTGAGTTCCATCCCTGGCACGGACGATGCCAGAGTGATGCTCTGACTCTTTCTTTCTGCCTCTGTCTTTATTATTTTTTTGGGGGGGTGGTTAATGATTTAGAGTAAATACAGTTATTGGTGAATGTATAAAATTGCTCTGCAAATCACCTGCATACTGTAATGTGCGTGCTCAACCAGGTATAC
>NW_026647460.1:0-80000 GCF_950295315.1 Erinaceus europaeus | reverse complement strand
CCCAGCCCACACGGCTGCCACCACGGCTGAGGCCAGTCTTGCAATCACCACATGGCAGGGTCCAGACTGGAAGGCCCTGTGCATCAGCCCATGGACTCTGCAGCTCAGACGTGGGGAAGGCAGGGCATCTGCACATCTGCCTGGTCGCTGTTCTCATCACTCAGTGTGGTCCCTTCCACTCTGCCACTCTGTCTTTACAAAACGGGGGTTCCGGAACCAGGTGGTGGCACAGTGCGTTAAGCGCACATGGCACGAAGCATAAGGACTGGCGTAAGGATCCCGGTTCAAGCCCCCGGCTCCCCACCTGCAGGGGAATCGCTTCACAGGCGGTGAAGCAGGTCTGCAGGTGTCTGTCTTTCTCTCCCCCTCTCTGTCTTCCCCTCCTCTCTCCATTTCTCTCTGTCCTATCCAACAACGATGACAACAATAATAACAACAATGATAAATAAGGGCAACAAAAGGGAAAATTTTTTTTAAAAAAACAGGGGTTTATGGCTACATTGGATTGTAGCTTTTGACAATTCACTTTTATCCTTAGCATAGGAAATCCTGAACCCTTCCTTCCTTCCTTCCTTCCTTCCTTCCTTCCTTCCTTCCTTCCATCTTTCCTTCCTTCTTAGTTTATTTGAATGGCAGAGGGAGACAGAGAAAGAGACTAGAGCACTGTTCAGTCTGGTTTAGAGTGCTCCCAGGGATCGAACCCAGGACTTCCATACCTCAGCTGTGCCCTCCCTGGCCCTTGGGACAGATCTTCATAGGTGGCTGCAGTTTTGGTCAGAGCCTTTGCACAACTTGAGAACAGAGAAATGGTCGCATCTGTTATTCCAAGCTTGAAGCACTCAGAATTTCCAGTCTCTGGAAGCTGAGGTTCAGTTCTGCATCATATCTATTTATTTTCCTTTTTGTTGCCCTTGTTGTTTTTTTATTGTTGTTGTAGTTATTGTTGTTAATGTCATTGTTTGTTGTTCATGACACCAGGTCTGCTGCATTGCTTGATGTTGTGGACTATTTACATAATCGTTGTTTTGTCTGAGACCTGCCCTGCCTGCAGGGCATTGTTTTAATCCCCACTGGTTCCTGCTCTTTTTCCACTCTGCCCCCTCTCCTAGTTACTTCCTTTTCTTCCTTTTTTCCACCCTGCTACTTCCTTTCTGGAAAGTATAAATGCAGATTTTTTTCTGATCAATAAACATTGGACTTCGTTCCGCTCAGCAACAAGACTTCCTGGTCCCTTTCCCGAGTCGCTGAGTAAGCAGCAGCCTAGGTTGGCTCCGGTCGAATTCTCTCCAACACAGAGAGCACGTGCCTGGGAAGAAACACCCTCAGACTAGCCTGACAGTCATTGTTGGACATGACAGAGAGAAATGGAGAGAGGAGGGGCAGACAGGGGTGGGGAGACACCTGCAGACCTGCTTCATCGCTTGTTCTTTGCGCCACGTGCACTTAACACGCGACAAGCAGATTCTGTTTTAAAATATTTTAATATTTTTAATACTATTTTTTATTCCCTTTTGTTGCCCTTGTTTTATTGTTGTAGTTATTATTGCTGTTGTTATTGATGTCGTCGTTGTTGGATAGGACAGAGAGAAATGGAGAGAGGAGGGGAAGACAGAGAGGGGGAGAGAAAGACAGACACCTGCAGACCTGTTTCACCGCCTGTGAAGCGACTCCTCTGCAGGTGAGAAGGCTTCACCATCTCTTACAGCTGAGCCGTGCTCCCTTGTGGGTACAGACCAGGACTTTCTCAGCCACTTCTCTGTCACTGGACGCCTGGCTGGCTTCCAAGCTGGGCTGTCACCGAGAGTCTGCTATGAACATAAGTATAAATACGTCTCTTTGAATATGTGCCTCTGGAGTGTGTGTGTGTTTAAGTATCCAGCTCAGAATAAGATTCTTGCTATGTAATTAAAACCTGCTATACTATTTTCTTGATTTAAAGTGGAGGCACTTGGGTTTATATTTCATACGTGTCATAGAAAAATCCTTTCCTAGAGAGGATGTATTTCAGAATAGTTCTGTTTTTTCCTGGAATATTCTCTGGAATATTTCACATGTGATGTGTGATGTGGGTTGACGTTCTCCAGAGGTCTGACTGACACTGTCACCTCAGGGAACTCTTGCAGCAGCCAATCTTTCAAAAGGCCCTCTCTCTCTCTTGCTCTTTCTCTCTCTGTCTCTCTGTGTATCTCTGTGTCTCTCTGTCTATCTCTGTCTCTCTTTGTCTTTCTGTCTCTCTATATCTCTGTCTTTCTCTGTCTCTTCTTGTGTCTCTCTCTGTCTCTGTCTCTCTCTGTCTCTCCCTGTCTCCCTCTCTGTTTCTCTCTTTCTGTCTCTCTCTCTCTGATCCAGAATATCTTGCCAAGAGTCTCCTTTTGTCTGCAGAGTGAAAGTAGCACAGATTGTAGCCCGACCTCTCCCTTTGCCCCTCTGAGGCCCTAAACAAGCCATCCACACTTCTCAGGACTAAATTTCCAGTGTATGATTTTGGTGAAATGGCTTGGGTTGACATCGGCTCAATAAATGAGCTCTAACAACTACTTCCATCTTCAGAATTGTTAGCAGCTGCAACAAGGACACGTCTCTATTCATTTTACCGGACTTTTATGAACAAAAGCATGTTTGAGAATAAGCAAGTAGTTTAGTTGATTCACGTATTAGCAGACTGAAAAGTGACCAAGAACTGACTAAGCTTGCTTCCTCTGCAGGTAACGGTGATGTACTTTCCAAATCCCAACAGCAAGCAAAGTCTTTATAAAGTGATCAAGGCCCAAAGTGCTGCACCTGGTGAAACACACACATTACTATGTGCAAGAACCCGGGTTCAAGCCCCTGGTCCCCACCTGTGTGTGGGTGGGTGGGTGGGGTCAAGCTTCATGAGTGGTGAAGCAATTTCTATAGGTCTATCTGTCTGTCTCTCCCTTCCCCTCTCCCCTCATCAATTTCTCTCTGTCCTACCAAATATAAAGAAAATAATAACAGTACTACTAATAAAAATGACTATCAGGGCTGGGTGGTGATGCACATGGTTGAGCACACATGTTATAATGCACAAGGACCCAGGTTCAAGCCCCTAGACTTTACCTGCAGGGGGAGAGCTTCATGAGTGATGAAGCAGGACTGCAGATGTCTCTCTGTCTCTCTCCCTCTCTATCTTCCTCTCTCCTGTCAGTTTCTGGCTGTCTCTATCGAACAAATAAAGATGATAAAAATGTTTTAATAAAACCATGAGTATCAAGAACATATATATCTTTTTTAAAAAATTTCTTTATTGGGGGATTAATGCGTTATAGTCAACAGTTAATACAATCTTTAGTACGTGCATAACATTTCCCAGTTTCCCAAATAGCAATATAACCCCCGAGAAGCATATATGCTGGGAAATTGTGCCAATGCAGTCACATCTGCCATGTTGTCCCCTCAGGCTACTGCTAGTTCCCGTGAGAGTTGGGACATTCTCCGAGAGTTGGGACATTCTCGGGAGTGCCTGTTCAGCCATGTTGTGCCCTCAGGACATTGTCTATATCCCCCGATATCTGGAGTGCTCTGGTTACTCCTCCCCCCTCCCATTCTCACAAGAGTTATCATCCTACCCTGGAGTGCTCTGGTTACTCCTCCCCCTTCCCATTCTCACGAGAGTTATCATCCTATCCTGGAGTGCTATGGTTACTCCTCCCCCTTCCCATTCTCGCGAAAGCTGCTCCTATAAAAACCCTTTGTTTTCCACACCTCGCTCTCTTGCCAGCACTTCACTCCGGTGTTCAGACGCAGGAAAGGTTACTGCGTGAGGCGGCCGTTTTCTCTACCTCCACGTGGCCCAACCTGCTTCTCTAGCACCCAACTCTGAGGTGCCAGCGCAAATAAAGATTTGTGTTTCCTCTTCGCTCCAGACCCCTCTCTCTCTCTTCTCCGCGGCCCGCGCACTACAACATCTGGCTCTACAACACATATATATCTTGAATACAAGTGGTATGACAAATTCATGGATAGATCTCAAAAAATAAATTTGAGAACAGCCCACATGCCATGGGGAGGTGGAATTGGTTCCGTTCTCACTGGGAGAAGGAGTTTGTAGCTTCCCAACCTCGGTCACCTTAGTTCCCTTACACTTTCTAGTTGAACTAAAAATATATGTTTTGTCTGCTTGCTTTTCAGTCACCCAAGACTGCTTGCAGCTGATTGCAGACCACGGTACGCCAACTATCCGGAAAGGTATGAGACGGTCCCGTGCTGGGCCCCTGAAGCTCAGTCCAGGCCTGTGTCCTGTGAGTTCCACACCCAGGGGCGACGTTCCACCCAACCCCAAGTCAGCTACCCGCCTCTCAGTGTGTTTTCACCAGCTCAAACCCACTCAGAAGTCCTGGGAAGTGCCTCGCTAGGCAGCCGCCAGCCCAGCCCAGAGAATGGCCCTGACTAAAATATAATATGTGCGACGGACAGCAGGTCTGGGCCTTCTGTTGGCGTGTCAGAAAGGTCATGACGGACTTGTCTATGTTTTCCTCTGCACAAATACATCCTGACTCTTCGGGACAGCCGACAGAAAGATTCAAGGCTCTGTGTGAGCGTTAACTCCCTGATTATGTTAGGTTGTTGGAATCACAACGGGATACAGATAAAAGTAGGCATATTTTATCACAAGCGGAGTGTGAAACTATCGCGAGCGTTTTCTGTTACTGAGTGTATTAACAGACACAGACAGAAGTGAGTATGTGTGGCCTTTTTATGACTAGCTCTGTTGGTTAAGAATGTGGAGCACTGCTGATGCTCTTAGCAGTGGATAAAAATCCCACCCCTCCACCCCCCACATCACCTTCAGGTGTAAGGAAGAAGATAAGCCAAAGACCCCTGAACAATTGAAGCCTCGCGGAACAAACTCAGATGCAGAGGGGGGAAGCCAAAGAGGGCAGGGCCAGGGGCATGCTGGGAGATGCAGGGCAGAAAGAGGGAGCCGGGCAGGAGGGCAGGCATGGGTGGAGGGAGGAGTGGGGTGGCCAAGACCCTCAGATTGAACACCCTTGCTCCTGGGAGAGCTGCCCTACACCTGGGCCTTTCTGTGTGGCTGTCATGACCCTAAGGGCGACCCAGAGACTCTGTGAATGGAAAGGCTCTTATTATTACTATTGTTGTTGTTGTTACTCTAATCCTTCTGTGTTTCCCAGCGTTGTATGTCTCCCACTCTGAAGAGCCGGCCCACGCTTTTCTAGGAGTCAGAATAAAGCCAGAAGACCACCTTGAGAACCAAAGATATTTCTTTTAAAAAAAAGTTAACTTGGAAAGAGACCTTTTGCACATCTGACCCCGAACAGAAACGCCGTGAATCCCACACCAGGAAGGGCTGGCTGAGGGGGGCATCCCCCAGGGGCTGGATGCTTTGAACTGGCGCCCACCCTGCAGGCCTGGCAGTGCCCGCGCCTTGAGCAGAGTGTCAGTGTGGGCGTCTCGAGCACAGACGGAGGTCACAGATCACCGTGAAGGCCAATGGGACCTTTCACGTCTGTCCCACTCATTTATATTCTGGGACATTCAGTTAATTTTTCAACCGGTAGTACGATCGTGGACTGCAGACATTTACAAGCAGAACAAAGGGGCTGGGAGAACCCACAGGGTAGAGCACACACCTTGTCATGGGCAAAGACCCAGCCAGAGCACGGGAGAGTCGTGCGTGGCTGGCACGGAGAGGGGAGCTCCGGGGAGCCCTGTGAGTGGTGGAGCAGTGCTGTGGTATCTCTCCTCCTCTGTCCTTCTCCGCCTCTCTGTTTTTCTCCATCTGAAAGGAAAAGGATAAGATAAAGTCAGCCAGGAGAAAGAGAACTGAGCTTGTCTGAGGTCCTGCCCAATAAGTAAACAAAGGCAGGAAGCCTGGGTTTGAAACTGTCTCCCCGGCCTGCCCCCGCCTGTCACCCTCACACATCACCGCCCTCGTTCCCTGCACGGGTCGCTGATCTTTGAAGGCCAGTGGGTGAATGGGAGCCCGGGGTGGGGATGGGGTTTAACCAAGACAAGGAGTGGTTTTCAGTGGGGCTTACCCGAAACGGGTGTGGTCTTAAAAGGCAATGATACATTCATCAAAACCTTTGTAAAAAAAAAAAAAAGCCCCTGGAGTTCGTGTCCCTGGTCCCCCACCTGCAGGGGGGAAGCTTTGCAAGTGGTGAAGCAGGGCTGCAGGTGACTCTCTCCCTCTCTCTCTCTCTCCCCCCCCCCATTCTTTTGCTTTCTGGCTGTCTCTATCCAATAAATAAAAATAATAAAAATGAATACATTATATGAACACCAAGGGGTTATAGCTCTGATCTCCTATCCTTTTTAAAAAAATATTTATTTATGTATTCCTTTTTGTTGCCCTAGTCGTCATTGTTGGATAGGACAGAGAGAAGTGGAGAGAGGAGGGGAGGACAGAGAGGGGAAGAGAAAGACAGACACCTGCAGACCTGCTTCACCGCCTGTGAAGCGACTCCCCTGCAAGTGGGGAGCCGGGGACTCGAAGCAGGATGCTTATGCCGGTCCTTGTGCTCTGCACCACCTGCACTTAACCCACTGCGCTACTGCCCGACTCCTATCTATCTATCTATCTATCTATCTATCTATCTATCTATCTATCTATCTATCCCGTGCTACAGGTGGGGCAAGTGTTACTTGAGAACCATCTCATCAAGTTGATTTCTTCCTTGAACGATGAAGATTACTGGTGGCGAGACACTGGTAGGCAGGCGTTCCACATTATTGAAAAATGTGAAGGGCCAGGGACAGAGAGGGAGCAGTGTGAGTGGACCAGACTTGTGTGCCTAAGGCCACAGAGTCCCCAGCACCTCCTCACGCCAGAGCTAAGCAGCGCTCTGCTCCCCTCCCCTCTTTCTTCAACGTAAATTAACTGGAAAATGAAAGCAGGAAAGTAAAAGTATTTAAAAGATCAATAGCCGCTCTGTCTCCTGCCGGAAGCCTCTGCCAGGGTTGATTTAGCAGGACCCCTGTGAGCGGCCTCTGGGGCAGCGCTCAGCCCCCCTGGTGCTGATCGGAACAGCCTGTGCGCGCCGCCGCGGAATCAGCCCAGTGAGCAGAGATGTGCAGTCTGCAGGGCAAAGTCAAGTCGCTACAAGGGGATATAAATGTTTCTTTCCTTTCGTCTTTCGTCTGTATCATTTTCTTTGAGGGAGGGATTAATGGTTGGCAGTCAGCAATGAAATACAGTAACAAAAAAATACAATAGTTTGTGCATGTGTAACATTTCTCTGTTTTTCACACTGAAATAATTCAACCCCCACCCCCAGGTCCTTCTTCTGCCACCATGTTCCAGAACCTGAACCCTCCCCCCACCCCCAGACTTGGGTGCAATACACCAACTCCAGTCCACGTGCTGCTTTGTGTTTTCTTTGTTTTCATCGTCTCTCTTTATTTTTTTATTGGTGATTTAATAATGATCGACAGGATTGTGGGATAAAAGGGGCACAATTCACACAGTTCCCACCACCAGAGCTCCCTGTCCCATCCCCTCCTCCATTGGAAGCTTCCCTGTTCTTTATCCCTCTGGGAGCAGGGACCCAAATTCTTTATGGGGAGCAGAAGGCGGGAGTTCTGGCTTCTGTCACTGCTTCTCCGCTGGACATGGGTGTTGGCAGGTGGACCCACACCCCCAGCCTGTGTCTGTCTGTCCCTAGTGGGGCAGGGTTCTGGGGAGGGGAGGTTCCAGGACACATGGGTGAGGGTGTCTGCCCAGGGAGGTCAGGATGGCGTCATGGCAGCATCTGCAGCCTGGTGGCTGAAAGATAGTAAGATATAAAGCAGAACAAATTGTTTAATAAACAGGAACCAAAAAATTAGGAATAGAGCACCCTGATTAGGGTGATGAGATTGGGGAAAAAGAATCTAGGAATTCTATTTTAGGTATGTTCCAAGGGGCTAGTGACTAGTGATTTTTATGGTGGTATGGGGGATTGAACCTGGGATTTTGGAACCTCAGGCATGACAGGCTCTTTGCATAACCATGATGATATCTACCCCCGCAACTTTAGTAGTTTTTGTCTGACCCTGATAGCTCATATGCAGGTGAACTAAAAATATAATCTGGGAAGATGGTGTCAGAGTTGAGAATAGGACTAGAAAGCTGGATTAGAGCAGAGAGTAGCTCCCAAACATGAGGAAAGTCTATAAATACCATTAACTGTTTACCCCATCCACCTGACCTAGGGCATATATTTATATTTATACTTATATTTATTTATATTTATATTTATACTTATATTTATATTATATTTATATTATTTAGCACAGAAGCCTGTGTGCCCTCCGAGTCCCCGTCAGTCTGAGCTCACAGTCCATGGGCACAGCGGGAACCTTCCAGGCTGCTCTCATGTCAGGACCCGTCTTCCTCGAGGGGCAGAGCAGGCTGACCAGCCTCCCTGCAGAGCGTGGGGAGTCCCCGCCATGGCTGCTCTGCAGTGAGGGCAGGGCCTGGAGAGGCCCCAGGAGGGCTTGTGCTGAGTTCCTGATGGACGTGACAGTGATGGTGGACAGAGGGGGCTGTTAAGAGCCCTTCTGTTCCATTTCTTGCCAGTTAGTCAAAGTAGTACTCTCTCTCTCTCTGCCAGGGCTTTGAACCTGTGAGATGCCACCACTCCTGGTGGACTCTCGTCTTGTCATCTCAATTTTAGGTGGAGAGAGAGGGGGAGAGAGAGAGAAGGAGAGAGAAACACAGAAGACAGACCGCTCAGCACTGCCCTGCCCCTCAGGGAGCAGCACCAGGTGATATGCATGGTCCTCCCGGCGGGGCTGACCTCACCAGGCCTTCGAGCCGGTGCCCTGTGCTCGCAGAGAGCTCAGCCCCGTGGCCCGTGACCCGCTTCATCTTCCCGTTGCCTTTCCCACTCTTCCCCAGTCTGTGGAAGTGCTGCAGAATGCCACACATCTCCACCCCAGCTGTGCCCTGCACAGAGAACATCCCTGTGCCTTCAGCCAGTTCAGCTCACCAGCTGTTAAAGAACCCGCGACAGCTTCTCTCTGGAAATCACATCAGGCAGCTTAAAAACCGTCCAAGAGAACCGTGGAGACCAGTAAGCAAGCGTGGCGGTTGGAGGGGCAGCTCTCTTTGCTGGCAAGCCTTATGCCAGACTATCCAGGGGCAGACAGAAGCCTCTGAGCGAAGAAGGTTTCTGTTCATAACTTAAATCCAACTCAAACGTTCCTGCTATGTCTGATTTTTCTGTGAAATTCCACCACCCTGGACTGTTTATAGGGCTCTATGACACGTGGCAGGCAGGAAGGATCTCCTCTCTCTCTCTCTCTCTCATTTACTTATTTAGTCATTGAATGGGATATACAGAGAGAAAGAAAACTAAAAGAGAGAGAGAGAGGCCAGGGCCCTGCTGAGCTCTGGCTGATGGTGGTGCTGGGGATTGAACCTGGGAACTCAGAGCCTCAGGCAGGAGAGTCTTTTGCACAACCATTGTGCAGTTTCCGCAGTCCATTTTTTTAGATAGAGATGGGGGGCAGAAAGAAAGAGAAATAAGAGAGTATGTGAAAGAGAGACCAGAATCCTGCTGAACTCTGGCTGACGGTGGTACTGGGGATTGAACCTGGGGTTTTGGAGCCTCAGGCAGGAGAGTCTTTCTGCAGAACTACTCTGCTTTTTCAGTCCATTTTATTTCTGAGAGAGAGAGAAAAAGAGAGAGAGAGAGCCCAGAGCCCTGCTGAGCTGTGACTGATGGTGGTGGTGGGGACTGGGTCAGGGACCATGGAGCCTCAGGCAGGAGAGTCTCTCTAGCCTGCATGGCCTCCTCGTTCAAGGACAGAAATCTTCAGGAATATTAAGCCTGCATGTCAAGCCAGACTTATTACTTCATATCACATAGCAACATGCACACTATTTATTATTTTTTTCCCCAATTTTCAAAAGCATTTAAATAAATAAAGATTGTCACACTGAGAGGGGCTGGGAAGTCCCTGACTTCTGTGTGACACGTCTGCTCCTGGTGGACATCTTTCCTACCTTTCCTTCCTTGTCTTATGGGATAGGGCAGAGAGAAATTGAGAGAGCAGGGGAGACAGAGAAAGAGAGATGCCTGCAGCCCTGCCTCATCACTAGGAAGGTCCCACCCCCACCCCCAGGCAGGGAGCAGGAGTTCGAACCTGGGTCTTTATGTGCAAAACCACGCGGCCTGACTCTGACTTGTCCAGGTTGATGAAGGGGTTTGTTTCGGCAGAGGAAGGTCTTAGGAGACATGACATCAGCCCCCCAGCCGCTTTTGTGTTCAGAAAGAGAAATGAGGACAGAGAGACAGAGACAGCAAGAGACAGCCCAGCAGAGGCAGCGCCTGCCGGCCGCCCGCCCCATAAATGTGGACTGCTCATGGCACAGTGACAGCTGTTCCCCCTGCGCTGAGCACAGACCCTCCCCACGGGGCAGGCCCCTCCAGCACGGCTGCCCTCCCACCGTGTTCTCACCAGCGTGCTGCCGGGTCTCAGGAAAGACCAGTGTGCAGAGACACGTCACAGCCTCCACACTGACACTCGTCGGCCCTTTGGCTTTGAGTTGCCTGGGCAGTTTGATTTCAGGGGCCTTGGCTCCGGTGTTTGTTACGGAGCAGCTGTCTGAGTCCTGTGTTTTTTTATTAGTGATTTAATTTTGACCACAAAATTGTGAGACATGTGGGTTCCCCACCACCAGAGCTCTGTGTCCCCATCCCCTCTCCTGACAACTGTAGTGGTTCTCCCAAGGTCACAGATATGGGCTGACTCTATAACTATCTGCCTATGTCTCTGTGTCTTTGACTCTGTGTGTCTGTCTGTGTCTCTATGTGTGTATCTGTCTATGCCTCTGTCTGTGTCTATGTCTCTCTTTGTCTGTCTGTGGCTGTCTGTATTTGTGTCTGTCTGTACCTGTCTGTGGGTGTGTGTGTGTCTGTCGGTCTGTCTGTGCCTGTATGTGTGTGTGTGTGTGTGTGTGTGTCTGTCTGTGTTTGTCTGTGCCTGTCTTTAGATAATATATTTTTCAATGGTCCTGCCTTCTCTTCCTTTCTAAGTCACACCTATCACTACTTCCAAGCGCCCTTCCTTTTTCTTCCTCTTCTCTCAGATGAGAGAAGCTGTGCCTGGCTCCCTCTGATGCTTTCCAGATTCTCTTCCCTTTCAGTGATGGGATAAAAACAAGATTCCTGAGCACAGACGCATCAGGTCCTGGTGGAGCTGGGGTTCAGAGCCCTCTGGGCATCTTCCCCTGACATTTCTCCCCCTCTGGGAGCCTGGACCCAAATTATTTTGGGGGAGCAGAAGGTGGGAGTTCTGCCTTCTGTGACTGCTTCTCCTGATGTGGGCACTGCAGGCCTGGCAGCTGTCTTGCAGTGTGACTCAGGGCAGGGGCCTGGTCCAGGGAAAACTTGCTCAGAACCTCCCACTGGGTGACCAGACGTCTAGGCTTCTGCTTTCCGTGCCTCCCTCAGGGGCCTAGAAGAGAGGCTTCCAGGTGCCGGGCTCAGCCCTGGGGGCAGGTGCACACTCAGTGCTGGGACTGAGTCTGGGGGCTCTGTGCACTGCCACCCCTGTGTCCCCCACCCCACAGCCCAGACACATGGACATGACAGGAGTCCCTGCCCTCTCTCTGGTAGGGCAAGTGCTTGCTTGCTTATGGAAGCTTATTTATTTTTAATTGAGCGTATGTATAAAGAGTGGAGCAGACAGCAGGTTCTGCAGAAAGACTGATGCTAGAGGTTCGGAGGTCCCAGGTTCAGTCCTCAGTACTACCCTAAACCAGAGCTGAGAAGGGCTCTGGTCTCTCCCTCTGTATCTCTCTCATTAAAATAAATCAAATCAAACATATAAAAATATATACTTAATGTCTTTATGGGAAAATTAATGTTTTACATTCAATAGTAAATACAATAGTTTATACATACATAACATTCCTCAGTTTTCTATATAACAATACAACCCTCACTAGGTCCTCTGTCATCCTTCTTGGACCTGTATTCTCCCCACCCCCACTCACCCCAGAGTCTTTTACTTTGGTGCAGTACACCAATTCCAGTTCAGGTTCTACTTGTGTTTTCTCTTTTTTTTTTTTGTGACTTTTAAAAAAATTTATCTCTTTATTGGGGAATTAATGTTTTACATTCAACAGTAAATACAATAGTTTGTACATGCAGAACATTCCCCAGTTTCCCATTTAACAATACAACTCCCATGATGTCATTTTATCCTTCATGGACCTGTATTCTCCCCACCCACCCCACCCCACCCCAGAGTCTTTTACTTTGGTGCAATACACCAATTCCGGTTCAGGTTTTACTTGTGTTTTCTCTTCTGATCTTGTTTTTCAACTTCTGCCTGAGACTGAGATCACCCCATGTTTATCCTTCTGTTTCTGACTTATCTCACTTAACATGAATTTTTCAAGGTCCATCTAAGACGGCTGAAAAAGGTGAAGTCACCATTTTTTACAGCTGAGTAGTATTCCATTGTGTATCTAGACCACAACTTGCTCAGCCACTCGTCTGCTGTTGGACACCGGGGTTGCTTCCAGGTTTTGGCTGTTACAAATTGTGCTGCTAAGAACATATGTGTACACAGATCTTTTTGGATGGTTGTGTTGGGTTCCTTAGGATATATCCCCGGGAGAGGAATTGCAGGGTCATAGGGTAGGTCCAGTTCTAGCCTTCTGAGAGTTCTCCAGACTGTTCTCCACAGAGGTTGGACCAATTGACATTCCCACCAGCAGTGCAGGAGGGTTCCTTTGACCCCACACCCTCTCCAGCATTTGCTGCTGTCACCTTTTCTGATGTGTGACATTCTCACAGGAGTGAAGTGGTATCTCGTTGTTGTCTTGATTTTCATTTCTCTGACAATCAGAGACTTGGAGCATTTTTTCATGTGTTTCTCGGCCTTTTGGATCTCTTCTGTGGTGAATATTCTGTCCATGTCCTCCCCCCATTTTTGAAAGGGGTTATTTGTTGTCTTGTTGAGTTGGCAAGCTATTTATATATTCTGATTATTAGCCTCTTGTCTGATGTATGGCATGTAAATATCTTCTCCCATTCTGTGAGGGGTCTCTTCCTTTGGGTAGTGGTTTCATTTGCTGTGAAGAAGCTTTTTTTAATTATTATTTTTATTATTTGTTATTTAAGAAAGGAGACAGTAACAAAACCATAGAATAAGAGGGGTACAGTTCCACACAATTCCCACCACCCGATCTCTGATCTCCATATCCCATCCCCTCCCCTGATAGCTTTCCCATTCTCTATTCCTCTGGGAGTATGGACCCAGGGTCATTATGGGGTGCAGAAGGTGGAAGGTCTGGCTTCTGTAATTGCTTCCCCACCAGACATGGGCGTTGACTGGTTGATCCATACTTCCAGTCTGTCTCTCTCTTTCCCTAGTGGGGCAGGGTCTCTGGGGAAGCTGAGCTCCAGGACACATTAGTGGGGTTGTCTGTCCAGGGAAGTCTGGTCGGCATCGTGCTGGCATCCAGAATCTGGTGGCTGAAAATAGAGTTAACATAGAAAGCCAAACAAATTGTTGAACAACCATGGACCTAAAGACTAGAATAGTGCAGATGAAGTGTTGGGGAGTATTTCCTGGAGGCTTTTGTATACTTCTGCTTTCAGGTATATATTTTTCCCCTAGTTTATGGTCACGTGTGAACATATGCTCTATCTCAGGGGACCTGGACTATATCTAGGTTTGGGGACTTTATTGGGGAGTGGACTACCTGGAATGGAATTAGAGAATATTATGAAAGGAAAGGTCTCACCCAAGTGATGAAGCTGAAGGGTTGTAATTCCACACCTGAAGTCTCTAGACACAGTCTGAAGTGAAGCATGCTGGGGTAGCACTCGTTGCGTTGATTAGGTTGTGATCCGCAGATGCAATCTTATTTGATTTGAATTGAGAGAAGTATGCAGGAAGGTGTGCAGAAGCTTTTTAATTTGATGTAGTCTCATAGGTTTAT
The DNA here is from genome assembly GCF_950295315.1 of Erinaceus europaeus. Taxonomy (NCBI): domain Eukaryota; kingdom Metazoa; phylum Chordata; class Mammalia; order Eulipotyphla; family Erinaceidae; genus Erinaceus; species Erinaceus europaeus. Next base: position 66,070 of record NW_026647460.1, on the reverse strand, counting down.
GCTTGCCTTAGTCTTCTTTGTAATTGGATTTGTTTCACTGAAAGACGTCTTTAAAATTTATGTGGAAAAGAGTTCTGCCAATATTTTCCTCTAAGTATCTGATAGTTTCTGGTCTGACATCCAAGTCCTTGATCCACTTGGAATTTACTTTTGTATTTGGTGAAATATAGTGGTTCAGTTTCATTCTTCTGCATGTTTGAACCCATTTTTTCCATCTCCATAGGTGTGGGGGGCTTACTTCTGGGCTCTTAATTCTATTCCACTGGTCAGTGTATCTATTCATGTTCCAGTACCAAGCAGTTTTGATGACAATGGCCCTATAATACAATTTGACATCTGGGAGTGTGATACCTCCAGTTATGTTCTTTCTTCTCAAGATTGTTTTGGCAATTCTAGGTCTTTTCTGGTTCCAGATAAACATTTGTAGCATTAGTTCTATTCTCCTAAAAAATGTAGTTGGGATCTTGATGGGAATAGCATTAAATTTGTAGATGGCTCTGAGTAGTATATTCATTTTGATGATGTTAATTCTTCCAACCCATGAACATGGAATATCTTTCCACTTCTTTGTGTCTTTTTCAATTTCCTTGAGTAGTGACTCAAAATTTTCAGTATACAAGTCTTTCACTTCTTTGGTCAGATTTATTCCTAGATATTTGATTGTTTTTGTTGCTAAAGTAAAAGGAAATGATTTCTGGATTTCAACTTCTTCGAACTTAGTGTTTGCATAGAGGATTGCCACTGACTTTTGAATGTTAATTTTGTAGCCTGGCACCTTACTGTATTGCCTGATGATTTCCTAAAGCTTCTTGCTGGATTCCTTAGGTTTTTCTATGTATACTAACATGTCATCTGCAAATAGAGAGAGACTTCTTCTCTTCCAATCTGTATGCCTTGAATTCCTTGCTCCTGCCTGATTGCTATGGCAAGAACTTCCAACATTATGTTGAATAGTAATGGTGATAGTGGGCAGCCCTGTCTAGTACCTGATCTGAGGGGAAATGCTTCCAGTTTTTCACCATTGAGTATGATGTTGGCTGTAGGTTTGCTATATACAGACTCCACTATCTTCAGGAATTTTCCATCTATTCCCATTTTTTGAAGTGTTTTGATCATAAAGGGATGTAGTATTTTGTTAAAGGCTTTCTCTGCATCTATTGATAAGAACATACAGTGTTTGGTTTTGCTTTTATTGATGTGGTGGATCACGTTGATTGATTTACATATATTAAACCAACCTTGCATCCCTGGGATAAACCCCACTTGGTCATGATGAACAATCTTTTTAATATACTGTAGTATCCGGTTGGCTAGAACTTTGTTCAATATTTTAGCATCTATGTTCATCAGAGATATTGGTCTGTGCTTTTATATTTTGGTGTATCCCTGTCTGCTTTTGGTATCAGAGTGACGTTATCTTCATAGAAGCTGGCAGGGAGTATTCCTGTGTCTTCAGTCTTCTGGAAGACTTTTAAAAGTAGAGGTATTAGTTCTTTGAAGGTTTTGTAGAATTCATTTTTAAAACCATGTGGTTCAGGACTTTTATTTTTGGGAAGGTTTTTGATAACTGTTTCAGTTTCATTAGCTGTGATGGGCCTGTTCATGTTATCTACTTCCTTTTTACTTAATTTTGGAAGTTTCTTGGTATCTAGGAACTTTTACCTTTCTTCCAGGTTCTCTACCTTGGTGGCATATTGTTGCTCATAGAAGTCTCGCCTGATATGCTGAATTTCTTCAGTGTCTGTTGTGGTATCTCCTCTTTCATTTATGATCCAACTTATTTGGGTCTTCTCCCTTTTTTGTTTTGTGAGTCTGGCTAAAGGTTTGTGAGTATTTTCAGTATTTCAAAGAACCAACATTTACTTTTGTTGATCTTTTGTATGGTTTTCTTATTTTCAATGTTATTGACCTCTGCCCTAACTTTAGTGATTTCTGTCCTTCTGGTTGCTTAGGGTTCCTTTATTATTCTTCTTCTATGTCTTTTTTTGTTTATGTGCAATCAGGGTTTTTATTTGTACTTTTTCTTGTTTCCTAATGTGTGCTTGTATGGCTATGAACTTCCCTCTCAGTACTGCCTTAGCTGTGTCCCAAATATTTTGCTAGCTTCTGCCTTCATTTTCATTGAACTCTTGAAACATTTTGATTTCTTCTTTTATTTCCTCTTTGACCCTTGGTTCTTAAGGAGTGTACTGTTGAGGTTCCACATTTTAGGACTATTACTAATCTTTTGTTGATTGTCAAGTATTAGTTTAATTCCACTGTGGTCTGAGAAAATGCTTGGGATGATTTTAATGCTCTTGAATATGCTGATGCTGTCCTTGCAGCCCAACATATGGTCTATCCTTGAGAATGACCCATGTGGACTTGAGTAGAATGTGTATTCCAGTTTCTTGGGATGAATGACTCTGAAAATGGCCAATAGTCCTAGTTTATCCATCTCCTCATTTAGCTCCCTCATGTCTTTATTGATTTTCTGCCTGGATGATCTGTCAAGTGGAGAGAGTGGGTTGCTGAAGTCCCCTACTCTGACTGTGTTGCCTTTAATATCTTGCTGTAGCTCTTTCAGTAGATGTTTGATGTATTTAGATGGCTTCTCATTGGGTGAATAGATATTAAAAATTGTTAAGTCCTCTTGATTGACTTATCCACTGAGCATTAAATAGTGTCCTTCCCTATATTTTTAAATTTTATTTATTTTAAAGTCTATTGTGTCAGATATGAGAGTAGCTGTTCCTGCTCTTTCTTGTGGGTCATTGGCTTGTATGATAGTTTTCCATCTTTTCACTTTGAGTCTGTGTTTGTTTTGTTGAGTTAGGTGGGTTTCCTGTAGAGAGCATATTGTTGGGTTGTGTTTTCTGATCCATCTTCCTACTCTGTGCCTTCTAGTAGGTGAATTCAGGCCATTGACATTTACTGATATCAAAGACTGAAGATATTTTGATGCCATCACTGTAGATTTTTAGAGTGTCCTGATATACAGCCTATTTATGATGGTCTGACTGTTTATAGGAGACCTTTCAGAACTTCTTTCAGAGCAGGCTTGATGATAGTTGATTATTTCAACTTTTGCTTGTCTGAGAAGGGTTTTATAACTCCATCTAGTCTGAACGACAGTCTAGCAGGATATAGTAGTCTTGGTTGAAAGCCTTTTTCATTGAGCACTGGACAGATATCTTGCCATTTTCTTCTCTCCTACAGTGTTTGTGTGGAGAAGTCTGCTGCTAACCTTATGGGTTTTCCTCTGTAGGTGACACTTTTTCTCTTGCAGCCTTCAGAAACCTTTCTTTATCCTTATTCCTTTCTATTCTCAATATGATGTGTCTTGGTGTCCTTAAGTCTGGGTTAATTTTGTTTGGAACCCATTGGGCTTCTTGAACCTTTATGTCTATTATGTTGTCTAGACTAGAGAAGTTCTCAGCTATTATATCCTGAAGAATGCTTTCTTCTCCTTCCTCTCTTTCTTCCTTTTATAATCTAATAATGTGTATATTATTTCTTTTAAAGTCATCCCATATGTCTCTGTTGTTGTTTAAAGTATCTCTTACTCTCTTTTTGAGATATCTTACTTCTTTTTTAGTTGTCTCTAATTTGTCCTTGATCTTGCTAATTCTATCTTCAGCTTCATTGATTCTATTCTCTCTGCCCTCTGCTGTTTTCTGGAGTTCATCTGTTTTGTTACCCTGTTCTGATACTGTTTTAGCTTGTTCAGCTAGTAGTGTTCTTAGCTCAGCTATTTCATCTTTCAGCTCTCTAATAACCTTAAGATAATTAGTATTTTCTTCCAGAGTCTCATTTGTTGTTTCTGCATTTCTGATGACAAGTCTTTCAAATTCTTTACTCACTCCTGTGATTATTTCCTTAACTAGTGTTTGTACGTTGACCTCATTATTTTGTGTTTCACCCTTTTGAGGGACTTTTAGCTGGACCCTTGTCCTGGTTCATTTCTCCAATATTTCTTCTTGTTGGTTTATCCACTTTATATGGTATGTTATGAGGTCCCTCTCTCAGTACTTTTCAAATTACTTTTCATGCTTGCCTGGACTGACTTGTATCTAAGTAAGGTACTTAAAGGGTTCACAGTTGTGGAAATTGACAGTTGTTTCCATAGTATGTTAATCCCTGAGTTAGGAGCACAGTGGCTTAAATCCTCTTTTGTTCTTTTTCTTCCTTATGGGCTATGGGAGCCCGAGGGCTTTTTAACTATAAGTAGGCTTCTTAGCTTAATCACTGACTCCTGACCAAGAGATAAAGGAGGTTGGGGCAGAGATAATCCAGTGGTTATACAAAGAGACTCTCACAGCCCCACCCTAGGCCACTGAGTTATAGATCTTCTCCTGACTTTCCTGGTTAGTTCTCTGTTCCCTGGTGTCAGCACAGGGCCTCCCCCTGCTGCAGCTGCTTCTGAGGGCAGCAGCAATGGAGACTCACAATTGCATTTGGTGAGTCTCAGGGGAGCCCTCTCCTCCCTTCAGCCGTCCCCTTGTTGGTGAAACAGACTGGAGGTAGTGTATCAATTGGTAAACTGCCGGACTGTTAAAAGCCACTTAATCTCTCCCTAGGCTCCTCTCTGTCCACGAGCCACACGTGTTTGCACTCACCGGTGATTTAGTGGGTCCTGAGATCATTCTAGTCCTGGCTTGTTGTGGTCCCAGGTGGTCTCCTTTGTTATTCCTAGTTGACCTGGGAGAGGAGAGGAGAGAAACACAGAAGCTGCTGCTCCGCAGCCCAGCCTCCAGAAGTCCCATAAAAATATTTTTTAAAGAAACCTACATATATATATATATATATATATATATATATATATATATATATATATGGAGAGAGAGAGAGAGAGAGAGAGAGAGCAAAGCAGAGCTGTGCAGTGTGGGGATCCAAGCTAGGGGTCTTGTGGGCATAAGCCCTGTGCTCTGCCACTGGGCTGTCTCCCTGGCAAGGGGTTCTTTTTTTCATTTGGCTTATTTATAAAATAAAAATAATAGAAAATATGGACAAAACCATAGGAGAAGAGGGTAAAATTCCACACATTTCCCACCCCAGGTTCCACATCCCATCCCCTCCCTTGATAGCTTCCCTGTTCTTTATCCCTCTGGAAGCATGGACCCAGCATCGTTATGGGGTGCAGAAGGTGGGAGTCCTGGCTTCTGTGACTGCTTCCCGCTGGACACGGGTTCTTACTTGGAGCTCTGGCCCACTGTCCTGCAGACTCTGACATTTGCTTGTTTGTTTTTGCTTTTTTGCCTCCAGGGTTCTCGCTGGGGCTCCATGCCTGCACTAGGAATCCACTGCTCCTGGTGGACATCTTTCTTACCTTTCCTTCCTTGTCTTATGGGATAGGGCAGAGAGAAATTGAGAGGGCAGGGGAGACAGAGAAAGAGAGACACCTGCAGCCCTGCCTCATCACTCGGCTTCGCAGCTTTCCCCCACCCCCAGGCAGGGAATAGGGGCTCGAACCCGAGTCTTTATGTGCAAAACCATCCGGCCGGACTCTGACTTGTCCAGGTTGATGAAGGGGTTTGTTTCGGCAGAGGAAGGTCTTGGGAGGTGTAACACCAGCCCCCCAGCTGCTTTCGCGTTCAGAAAGAGAGATGGGGACAGAGAGGCAGAGATAGCAAGAGACAGCCCAGCAGGGCAGCACCTGCCGCCCGCCCGCCCCAACAAGGCCTGTGCTCTCCCTTCCTCTCCTTCTCCCCTCGCAGGCGCCTACACCTTTGTGCCCTGGCTGCTGAGCTTCAAGAGAGGCCGGGCGCTGGAGGAGCGGGACCACAAGATCCTCGTCAAGGAGGCCGGCTACTTCTTCATCTACGGCCAGGTGGGCCCCCGCCCGGCCTCCCCCCTGCCCCCCGCCCAGCCCGGCCCCGGGCGGCCCCCAGGCCCATCCCTCCACCTCCCCGTCACCCACAGGTCCTGTACACCGACCCCACCTTCGCCATGGGCCACGTCATCCAGAGGAGGAAGGTGCACGTCTTCGGGGACGAGCTGAGCCTGGTCACCCTGTTCCGCTGCATCCAGAACATGCCTCAGACGCTGCCCAACAACTCCTGCTACTCTGCAGGTGAGGGGCACCACCTCCAGGCAGCCCTCCATGCCCTCCTCTCTCCCGCTGTCCTCCTCTCCTCTCCTCCTCTCCTCTCCTTTCTTCTCCTCCCCTCCCCTCCTCTCCTCCCCTTCCCTCCTCTCCTCTCCCCTCCTCTCTTCCCCTCCTCTCCTCTCCTCTCCTCTCCTCCCCCTTCCCCTCCTCTGCTCTCCTCTCTGCTCTCCTCCCTTCCCTTCCCCTCCCCTCCTCTCCTATCCTCTCCTCTGCCTTCCCCTTTCCTCCCCTTCCCTTCCCTCCTCTCCCCTTCTTTCCCTGCCCTCCCCTCCTCTCCTCTCCTCTCCTTTCTCCTCCCTCTCTCTCCTCTCTGCTCACTTCTCTCTCTCTCTCCTTTTCTTTCCCTCTCTCTTCTCCTCTTCCTCTCTCTTTTCTGTTTTCTTCTCTCTCCTCTCTTCTCTCTTCTCACTTCTCATTTCTCCCTCTCCCTCAATCTCATCTCTCTCTCTCTCTCTCTCATAAATACATCATCTTTAGAGAGGAGAAGGACTTCATAGCACTTGACACTGAGGCCGGTGTAGACTGTGTCCCCGCAGCCTTCTGCAGAGGACAATGGTGACAGCTGATGGTCGGAGGGGAGGTGGGCAGAGCAGGCAGGTGGGGCGGCCTCACCACAACCCCAGGATCCCCCACCTGGGACCCACGACGAGGCCCGAGTTCCAGGCCCGGCTCCAGACAGCCACTCTGGCTTGGGCCCCCGTCAGCAGAACCACTTTCACTTATTTTTATTAGTGGTTTAATACTGATTTACAGAATTGTAACATAACAGATCTAACTCCACCCCGTCCCCATCACCAGAGCTCTGTGTCCCTTTCCCTCCACTGGGAACCGCAGCAGTGCTTCTCCCCAGATCACGGACATGGGTCGACTCTGTGACGATTATGTCTACATGGATGTATATTTTTTCTTCTAATTTTTCCCAACAATTTTGCCTTCTCTTCCTTTCAAAATCACCCCACCCCTACACATCTCACTACTTCTGAGTGTCCTTCTGTTTTTCCTCTTCTCTCTCAGATAAGAGAAGCGGTGCCTGGCTTCCTCTGGTGTTTTTCACTTCCCTGTCAGTAATGCGATAAAAATAAGATTTTTAGTGACAAGTGCTCTGGGTCCTGGTGGAATTGGGGTGCAGAGACTTCTGGTCATCTTCCCCTAACAGTTTCCTCTCTGGGAGTATGGACCAAAATTATTATATTATTTTTATTGCCACCAGGGCTATCACTGGGGCTCAGTGCCAGCATTACAAATCCTCCACTCCACATGACCATTAATTCCTTTTGTTTTCTTTCTAATTTCTATTAGATGAGATAGAGAGAAGTCAAGAGAGGGTGGAGAGATAGGAAGAGAGAAAGACAGACACCTGCAGACCTGCAGGTGGGGGGAGCACAGGCTCGAACCCTGGTCCTCGAGCTTGGTAAAGTGTGCGCTCAACCACCACCCGGCCTTCTGGACCACAATTCTTTATGGGAGCAGGAGGTGGGGAGTTCTGGCTTCTGCAATTGCTTCCTTGCTGGACATGGGCCTTGGCAGGTGGATCCACACCCCCAGCCTGTGAGAACTTCTCTTCCAGAGTAAAGACCCTGGGTTGGAGCAAGGGACACATGCTCAGTTTTCTGAAGTGCCGGCAGACAGATAGACGGCGTGGGGGTGTGGTGGTGTGGACAGGAGCTTGGCTAGGGCGGAAGGGCAGGTCCGTTTCTGCCCAGACTCCACACACAACCTTCCTTTCCACCTGGGGGCAAGTTCAAGTGAGTCAAGGCTGTTGCCTGTAACCCATGATCCCGCCAACCCTGCCAGACCCCCGGGGGCCAACAGCCCCCTTTCCAGAAAGTTGCCTGGGGGTGTGTGTGCATGAGGTGGTGCACCCGGTTAAACACACATAGTACAAAGCACAAGGATACGGGTTCGAGCCCCCTGTCCCCACCTGCAGGGGGGAAGCTTCACGGTGGTGAAGCAGGGCTGCAGGGGTCTCTCCCTACCTCTACCTCCCCTCCCCTTTCAGTTTCTCTCTGTCTCTATCCAATGAAAAGGGAAAAAAAAAATGATCTCCAGGAGCAGTGGATTTGTGGGGCCAGCACCAAGCCCCAGCGATACTTCTGGAGAGAGGAGAAAAGATGAAGAAAGTTGCCTTGGAAGCGAGAGGGGCTGGGAGTTGTGAAGCTCCCCAAAGTCATGTCTTTCTCTAGCGCGCCCACCTCATAAACCCACCAGAAAGCAGCGCATGGTCAGAGACACCTGTCGCTCTGAACCCGCAGACATAAGCAGCTGCCAGGAGGAAGTCTGTGGACTTGGGATTCCCTAATCTCCACAAAGACATGTCCTCCTGCACTGAGCAGTGTGTTGGTAGTGCAGACAAATGCTCCCATGAACTGGTGGTGCTACTGCTGGTGCCGGGCTCAAACCAAGGTCTTCACAGCCACAAGTTCTTAGGGTTTTATTTTATGAATTCCTTTTATTTTAAAGGTGTTAATTTACTAACATGAGAGAGAGAGAGAGAGAGAAAAGAGAAAAAAAAAAAACAGCATCAGGGTCGCTAATGTGATGCTGGGAATTGAACTCAGGACCCCTTAATATGCAAGTCTAGTCCTAAGCTCACTGCACACCTCCCATGCCTCTGAACCCTTGAGTGTGTTCTGACTCTCTGCTCCTTTCTTTCCTTCTTTCTTTCTTTCTTTCTTTCTTTCTTTCTTTCTTTCTTTCTTTCCTTCTTTCTTTCTTTTTTATATTTATTTATTTTCCCTTTTTGCTGTCCTTGTTGTTGTAGTTATTGTTGTTGTTACTGATGTATTATTGTTGTTGGATAGGACAGAGAGAAATGGAGAGAGGAGGGGAAGACAGAGAGGGGGAGAGAAAGACAGACACCTGCAGACCTGCTTCACCGCCTATGAAGCGACTCCCCTGCAGGTGGGGAGCTGGGGGCTCAAAGCGGGATCCTTAGGCCGGTCCTTGAGCTTTGCGCCACCTGTGCTTAACCCGCTGCACTACCGCCCGACTCCCCCTTTCTTTCTTTTTAAAATTGTTATCAGTGATTTAATAATGGTGAACAAGATTGTAAGATCACAGGGGTACAATTCCACATAGTTCCCACCACCAGAGTCCCCTGTCCCATCCCCTCCTCCATTGGAAGCGTCCCTGTTCTTTATCCCTCTGGAGTCTGGACCCAAATTCTCTATGGGGAGCAGAAGGTGGGAGTTCTGCCTTCTGTCATTGCTTCTCCACTGGACATGGGTGTTGGCAGGTGGACCCACACCCCCAGCCTGTGTCTGTCTGTCCCTAGTGGGGCAGGGCTCTGGGGAGGGGAGGCTCCAGGACACATGGGTGAGGGCGTCTGCCCAGGGAGGTCAGGGTGGCGTCATGGTAGCATCTGCAGCTTGGTGGCTGAAAGCTGGTAAGATGTAAAGCAGGACAAATTGTTTAATTTTTACCTGAGCCTGACAGCTGACATGCAGGTGGACTAAAAAATATTGTCTGGGAAGATGGTGTCAGAGTTAAGAACAGGACTAGAAAGCTGGGTCAGGGCAGAGAGCAGTACGCAGACACCATTCACTGTCGCCCCGTCTTGCTTCTTTATTTCACACTGGTGTACAACAGAGTCCCCTTGTCAACCAGATGAAGCGACCAAACCCTTGTAACTATGGGAACTGGACACACAGGCCCACCAGCGAGGGTGCTGGCTTTGCTCAGACTGTCACCCGCAAGCTGAACTCATGCTTTCTGCCCACATTGTCCCGTCTTATCAATAGCATGTGATCCGTACGCTGCCATCTGTCAGGGCTCCTTGCGTCCATTCCTTCCAGTCTCTTCCTCGTGCTGAGAGACTAGGAGTCAGGTCAGGAGGCCACCGGTGTCCTTGAAAGCCCGGCTCCTCCTCGCTCTGTCTCCTCAGTGAAATAGCAGCTGTGAAGGTGACTCCCCTCCTCTCCACAGCGCAGATATTCACTCACGCTGCAACTCCTTTCTGCCCAGGCATCGCCAAGCTGGAGGAAGGGGACGAGCTACAACTCGCCATACCCCGGGAAGACGCAAAAATATCCCGGGACGGAGACGCCACGTTCTTCGGAGCCTTGAAGCTGCTGTGACCCACGGACACCTTGCCTGGGGCTCTCCCCACCCCCCCACCCCATTTTCTGCACCTCGGGCTGGGGGTGGGGTGGGGTGTGGGGGTGGACGCTCTTAACTGGAAATACCAAAGGGTAAAGTCAAGGTCATTGCCATAACCCTTGCTGTGAGCTGTTTGTTTTGGTTTGTTGAAACCAGACCAAAACAGGAAATTTAAGAGCCAGCCACTGCCAAAGGGCGTCATGTGAATTACGAGAAATTGAGTCTATTCAGAGAAAGATAGATAGACTCAGGCTCTCTCTCTCTCTCTCTCTCTCTCTCTCTCTCTCTCTCTGTTGATCCATGTTGAACATTTGAGTCAGAGCGTCCTGTCTTGGAGGAGAGTGGGGAGTTTTCATTGGTCTCTTCTTACAAAGCCTGGGTTCTATCACTTCCTGGCAGGCCCCACACCCCCAGGGCATAAGACACATGGGGAGACCCCAGGAGTTGCCCTTTCAGGCAGTGAACACTGGGGACGGTCAGAGGCTAAGCAGAACCATGCAAATCTGAGACAGGAAGTGGAACTAAGTGTCAAAATACATCCTACCGACCCATTGGCATCACAATGGGCTGTCTGTCGGTCCTGTGCATGTCTGTCTTCCTGGTTCAGGTCTGAGGCATCTGTCTCCGTGGTTGAGGACCCCTCAGAACACGCCAGACACTGCTCTCAGAGATGACTCCGGAGTCCGCGTATTTCCACAGCTGGTTTCAGTTCCTGCCTTAGGCTACGACAGTAAAATGTCTGGAAACCAACTGGGACAAGGACTTGTCCCACCGAGAGACTTATTAAAAGATGAGTGTTGTGTTTAGGCCGTGAGGGGAGACAGTTCTCTCCTGAGCAGGGGCACAGGACCCCCGTCACCTGACTCTGCAGCTGTTGCACTCGGTACTCTGAACCACTGTGGTTGCTATTTTTAATGACTTGGCACATTTTGCCCGTGGGTGTGGAAGCTGACCACGTCAAGTGTGGTGAGCACTGAGTCCCATGCAGGCTGGTTCCAGTTCATGGCTGGCACCACTGAGTGAGAAGCATGACTGCCCTCACCAGCAAATACCCAGTGTGCAGAGGAGCACAGTGGCCGGTCATGCTGGAATGCCTTTCCCCTTTTGTTCCCTCCCTTTTTGTCTGAAACTGCTGCTATTACAGTTCCCAACCTTCACAAAATGCCCCTGTTGCCAGCTTCCAGACACGGAGGCTCCCTCCAAAGCCTCCTGAAGTGGGTTCTGTGCCAGGCTCGCCAGCAGGTTTCTGGACAGCCGGACGCCAGCATCCCGAGTCTCATTTGCTGGATTTGCTGGAGGGCTACCTTTGGAGAAAGCCCTACGACTCTTTCTGTGACATCACTTTCCCTCCCCTTGCCTGTCTCTGAACATGTCTCTTCAAGATTCTGGTTTCACAGTCCTCTGCTTCAAGCTTGAGAGGTTCTCATCCAGCTCAGTTTCTCTCCAGTTCACATCACAGCGTTTTGAAGACATACATGCTTTTTGAAACCAAATGATTTGGGTTTTGTCCTTGAATTCGAACATTGTTTAAAACTCTGATTTCTGGGTTTTTTTGTTTGTTTGTTTTAGTTAGGCTGTATTTGCTTTATAATACTACAATTACCAAGAAGTGATGATTGGGGAGGGGATCCAATCGTAAGAGGAGCTCAACCAGTCTCTTGAGAGTCTCCACTGACTTGGATGCCCAAATAAAACATCTCGGTGGCATCTGTCTCCCCTTCTGGTTTTGTCCAACCTCATTTCATCATCCCTGGGCTGCTCTCTACATAGCAAAATGTCAGTTTAAAAATAGGTGCGACCAGAAAGACAACGTAATGCTTCTGCAGAAGACTTTGATGCCTTAGGCTTCTTGGTCCCAGGTTTAATCCCCAGCACCACCAACGGCCAGAACTGAGCAGGGCTCTGAGGGCGGAGGGAGGAGTGAGTGAGCAATTCTGAAACATGACAAAGTCGTGCTGTGTTAGGATACAACAGTAAAACATTTGAAAGCGTCATGGTCTGCCTCCTTCAAGGATTTGTTCCGTCATGATCTATTAAAGGACAAATACTGTCTTTAAGACATAGGGGGTGAAGAGGTGCTTCTCCTCCTCAGCAGATGAACGCAGTAACTATAAATTGAAAGCTATACTCTGAACCATATTATGAGTTTAACTGATTTAATAATGATCAACAAGACTGCAGGGCAAGAGGGGTACAAGTCCTACAATTCTCACCACCAAAGTTCCCTGTCCCATCCCCTCCTCTGGAAGCTTCCCTGTTCTTTATCCCTCTGGGAGCCTGGACCCAAATTCTCTATGGGGAGCAGAAGGTGGGAGTTCTGGCTTCTGTCATTGCTTCTCCGCTGGACATGGGTGTTGGCAGGTGGACCCCACACCTCCAGCCTGTGTCTATCTGTCCCTAGTGGGACAGGGCTCTGGGGAGGGGAGGCTCCAGGACACATTCGTGAGGGCGTCTGCCCAGGGGCGTCAGGTTGGCATCATGGTAGCATCTGCAACTTGGTGGCTGCAAGGCTGTAAGATATAAAACAAAGCAAGTTGTTTAATAACCAGGAACCTAAAGGTAAGAATAGAGCAGATGAAACTAGAGGTCTTCTGGTGGGAAGAAGCCAGGTTGTCTATTTTAGTTATGTTCCATATGGTCCATGACTTTAGTGATTTTTACCTGAACCTGACAGCTAACATGCAGGTGGACTGAGAATATTGTCTGGGGAGATGGTGTCAGAGTTGGGAACAGGACTAGAAAGCTGGATCAGGGCAGAGGGCAGCTTCCACGCATAAGGAATAAGTCTCTAAACACCATTAACTGTCTACCCCATTGCCTGTCCCAGGCCCCATGTCTGTTCACAGTCAGCACAGGAGCCTGTGTGGCCTCCGAGTCCCTGTCAGTCTGAGCTCGCAGTCCATGGGCACAGCGGGAACCTTCCAGGCTGCTCTCATGTCAGGACCCGTCTTCCTCGAGGGGCAGAGCAGGCTGACCAGCCTCCCTGCAGAGCGTGGGGAGTCCCCGCCATGGCTGCTCTGCAGTGAGGGCAGGGCCTGGAGAGGCCCCAGGAGGGCTTGTGCTGACGTTCCCGATGGAGGTGACAGTGATGGTGGAGAGACGTGTAGGCCCATCATGTCTGTGTGGGAGTCCCAGGATCCCTCACCAGGGCCCCGGATGATGGGGTGGGCTGACAGTGACCAAAGGCCGTCATTAGAGTGTGCTGGTCTCTGCCCCTCACCCAGCCTTTGTCGCCCTTACTTTATCTGATGGGGTTAGCCTGCCAGTGGCCGAGGGAAGTGAGGTAGGGGTAGGAAAGGAGGTGTAGAGTCCTGAGGGGTGGTTATTTGATGAGGTCCTTTCTGGTGTCTTCTGTAGGTCTTTCCATGGCGGCAGTACTTCCGTAGCTGGGCTCTGGATGTCATATCTGTGAAACTCTTGCCCCAAACAGTGCTATGAATCCATGAGAGAGAGAAAGAGTCATGCTGGCACACGCAGTGCTGGGGGTGAAAACCAGGACCTCAGGCTTGCAAGTCCTGTGGTCCTCTGCTGCCCCCTCCACCCCTGACACACCATCTTCCTCTGTCTTAAATCCCATGTCAAAGGCCGTGCCCACTCCTCTGGGCCCTGGAAAGGTCTGTTCTGATACCACTCTCCCAGGAAGCCTCTCACCTTTTACCCAAGTCATCGCTTGGGAGGCGTTCTCTGCTGGGCTCATGCCCTGTGCACCCCCCGGGGCCCCGTCACATGTGGTCGTGGCCCAGTCTGTCGGACTAGCTTTGCGAGAGGAGACAGACGACCCGGGACTCATGGTTGAGTTATACGCAGTATCTCTTTATTCATGCAGGACGCAGCACAATCAATGCCGAGCTAAACTAAAACTAAAACTAACTAAAGTAAAACTCACAATGCTGTCCTTATATATATACTTGCCAAGTAGGGTGGGAACAGGATGTGACGTAGAGAGGGTGGAGAGAAAAGTGACTGGTGACAATCAGGGTGTGACAAGGAGAGGGGGCGGAGCAAAAAGACATCATGAACCAGTGAGGATTAAACCAGTGCCCTGCAGGCAGGGTGGTGCTTAGTTAACAGTGGTTATGTAAATAGAATGCAGTGTTAAGCGGTGGGGATTAAACCAATGAAACAGAAGGGGTTTTTTAGAAGCAGAATTAGAAGCAGACCAACACCAGTCCTGCCCTCGGCAGCTGGGACTACAGTCACAAGCATGGCACACACAGTGTCCTCATCTGTCTTGCCGCAGCAGGGCTGTTGGGACGTCTCCAGTTTGAGGCGACTAGGAAGTGCGTTTGCATGACTTTCTTAGCCTTTTTGCAGAAGCCTGTGTGCATAGTTCTGTCTGCTCTCCGGCTAGAATGGCCTCAGCTGACACAGAGCATGTAAACTTCAGCCTTGGGGAGTACCAGGCAAGGACGGTCCGCCTGGTGGGCAGTTTCTCTAGCCAGGGGGTTTGCTGTCCAGTGCCGGGTCAGGTGCACGTGCTGCTCGGAGCTGTGGGTCCACCTCAGCCCTCAGGCTCTGTGCTGGCCCTGCCTGGGGTCAGGAGGAGCCCGCATCCCTGAGGAGACTCATTTCCCAGCTGCTACTGTGACATGTCCAGGTGACTCATCGTTCAGAAGGGGCTGAAGATTGGCTGCAGCTCCTCCTTTCACTTCCTCTTGTGGAGAGAGAGAGAGAGAGAGAGAGAACCCAGACATGGCACAAAGGCACAAAAAGTAACTGTTGGGAGTTGGGCGGTAGCGCAGCGGGTTAAGTGCACGTGGCGCAAAGCGCAAGGACCGGCAGAAGGATCCCGGTTCCAGCCTCCGGCTCCCCACCTGCGGGGGGGGGGGGGTCACTTCACAAGCAGTGAAGCAGGTCTGCAGGTGTCTGTCTTTCTCTCCCCCTCTCTGTCTTCCCCTCCTCTCTCCATTTCTCTCTGTCCTATCCAACAACAATGACATCAATAACTACAACAATAGAACAACAAGGACAACAAAAGGGAATAAATATTAAAAAAAAGTAACTGTCACACAGCAGAAAAAGCAGCAGCAGCAAATACTGGAGAGGCTGTGGGGACAAAGGACCCTCCTCACTGCTGGTGGGAATGTCAGGGGCCCAGCCCCTGTGGAGAGCAGTCTGGAGACTCTCAGAAGCTGGAAGGGGACCTGCCCTGTGACCCTGCAAGTCCTCTCCTGGGGACAGATCCTAAGGAACCCAACACACCCATCCAGAAAGATCTGTGTGCACCTGTGTTCACAGCAGCACAATGTGTAACAGCCACAACCTGGAAGCAACCCAGGTGTCCAACAACAGATGAGTGGCTGAGCAAGCTGTGGCCTAGACACACAATGGAATACTACGCAGCTATTAAAAATGGCGATTTCACTGTCCTCACCTCATCATGGATGGAGCTTGAAGAAATCCTGTGAAGTGAGATCAGCAAGAAAGAGAAGGATGAAGATGGGGTGATCTCACTGACTCATGGACAGAAGTGGAGAAACAGAACAGAAGGGGACACATGAAGCAGAACTTGTGTCTGGTGTCTTGCACTTTACTGGGGGTGAGGGGGGCTTTCAGGTCCTGGTGCTGATGGTGGAGGAGGACCTTGGCTGGGGGTAGGGAGAGTGTTTTGCTGAAAACTGAGAAGTTTTATACATACACCAACAACTATATTGACTGTAAACCATTAATTCCCCCCCCAATAAAAAAAATAAAACACCATGACCCCCACTCAGCTGCCCATTGCCAAGGTGACCGAGTCTTTTGTCATTTTTAAAACAACAAGGCGAAAGGCTGGAGAGAGAGCTGCAGGCCTTGCCATGCAAACCACCATCTTTGAGCCCTGGCATTGAAACAGAAGGGGCGGGGGACCTGGAGAGCCTCCAAGGCCGAGAAGCTGAGGGCTCTGGAAGAAAGATGTGCGGACACCTGATGTCTCAGGTGACACAACGGGATGCTCTCAGAGACACCTGCTGGGTGACTCAAGGCACAAAGGTCCCATCAGGACACCACCTGGTGAGGTGGGGAAAAGCAGATCCGAGGGCAGGGGGGCAGTGCAGGGGGGCCTGCAAAGAGACTGTCCTGCCTGAGGCTCTGAGGTACTGGGTTCAGTCCCCAGCACCACCACCAGCGAGGGCTGAGCAGGACTCTGGGGAAGGGAGGAAAAAATGCTGTGCTGTACTCTGCACACTCCAGTATGAGCAGGGGGAATTCTAGGTCATTGTTTTATTTTTATTTGTTTAGGGCTTTTTTTTTTTTGCCTCCAGGGTTATCGCTGGGGTTCGGTGCTTGCATGAATCCACTGCTCCTGGAGGCCATTTTTTTTCCTTTTGTTACCCTTGTTTATCATTATTATTATTATTGTTGTTATTACTGTGTCTGTTGTTGGATAGGACAGAGAGAAATGGAGAGAGGAGGGTAAGACAGAGGGGGAGAGAAAGACAGACACCTGCAGACCTGCTTCACCGCCTGTGAAGCGACTCCCCTGCAGGTGGGGAGCCGGGGGCTCGAACCGGGATCCTTACTCCGGTCCTTGTGTTTTGTGCCACCTATGCATAACCCACTGCGCTACCGCCCAGCCCCCAGGGGATTTTTTTTTGGTTGTTCTTTTGCTTTTTATCTCATGTTGCATTTAAGATTAAACACAGCCTGGGGAGACAGCACAGGGTACTGCAACAGACTCTCCTGCTTGAGCCTCTGAGGTCCCAGGTTCAATTCCCAGTATCACCGTTATCCGGAGCCAAGTAGAAATAAGATATAAACCAGAAGGAGAAGGATCCTGGTCCCCACCTCCATTAAAATCAGACAAAGTAGAAAGGCACTGTCTCCATCTTGTCGGCATCAGCTGCTCCAGCGACGTTTTGGACGTGGGAGCGTCTTGGGGCTCTTCCCCATGGCCGGCTGGATGCCATGCTTATGTGGCAGTGCCTGTGTTTGCTGTGGCGACGTTGTCCCGGTGGGAACAACGCCACTGCGACTGGGTTGACCTCTGCACTTTTCTTACTTGCTGGGGTGTGTGTAGCTTGTGTAATGTTCATACCAGGAATGGAAGAACAACTGAATACGGTTAGCTTTTTTTTTTTAAGTAGATTTACTAAATTTGTATTTTATTTATTGTAAAGTGCTTTTTGTGAAAAAGAAAAGTAATATGTAAAATGTAAATAAAAATATGTAATCCCCCAATTAGACAAAGTATATATATGTATATACTTTGTATACGTGTGTATATACACATACACACATACATACGCATGTGCACATACACACGTGCACATACATACACACATGCACACACATACACATATACAAATACACATGCATACATCCAATACACGCATGCATGCACATACATATATACATGCACATATACACATGTGCATACATATACAGACACATGTGTATACACATATACACGTGTATGCATATATACATATACATACATGTATACACATGCACACACATATATACACAGACATAAACACATATAAATATATACACATATGCATACACATATACATAAATACGTATATGCATACACATATACATACATACACGGAGACACATTTACACACATCCATACACACATACACATAGACAGACACAGACACAGATACATACATACATACATACATACATACATGGAGATACACTTACACACATCCATACACACATACACATAGACAGACACAGACACATATACATACATACACACACATACATACATACATACATACATACATACATACATGGAGACACATTTACACATCCATACACACAGACAGACACATAGACACAGACACACACACATATGGTCAGCTGCCCAAAGAGGCAAGCCGCCTTTCTCCTCACATCTGCTCAGAGCATGGTGGTCCCAGCCAGCTTCTCCAGGGGCTGCGGGGACATCCACAGGTCCCACAGGTCTCTGCGTCTGCGTCACCTGCCTCCCCACCTGCACCAGCAGCCCTCAGTGGAGAAGCGGAGCCCACGGGGCTTCCCGGCCACGTGGCCACCTCCACAGCTGAGAGGCCCTGTGGGAGCGGCGCCACCAGAGGCAGCACGAGAGCAGCTATTGTGGGCGTCTGCTGTCATCAGTTCCTTTCAAGACTGAGGTGACAGTGTGGAGCTCCACACCACACCCACCACCAGAGTCTGTGTCCCCAACCTCCCCAAGGTCACCACCGGAGTTCTCACAAGTCCGACAGTGTGTTGGCTTCTACTTCGTTTATTTTATTTTATTTTATTTTAATTTTTTTTGCACGTTCCGTTGTCTCAGTTCTGGATTCCACATAGGAGTGAAACCACCCGGTAGCCGTCTCTCATCTCTGCTTATCTCACTAAGCACCATCACCTCCAGTCCCATCCGTTTTGTCCCAAAGGGCACAGTATCAACATTTTTGATGGCAGAGTAGTACTCCATGGAGTCTATATCCCATAACTTCTTTACCCAGTCACCCGCTGATGGGCATCTAGGCTGCGTCCACTCTCTGGCTGCCGTGAACAACGCAGCTGTGGACACAGGGGGCCGGTGCCCCTTCCCATGAGCGTCTGCGTGTCCACGGGGTCCATGCTGAGAGGGGCACTGCTGGGTCGTGAGGTGACTCCATGTCTGTCTGTCTAAGGACTGTCCACACAGTGTCCGCAGGGGCTGCCCGTCTGCGTCCCCCCAGCCGCGGGCAGAGCCCCTTCTCTGCACAGCCTCTCAGCCCCCGTCCTCTCCTGCCTGCTGCTGGGACCCTTCTCTCAGGTGTGAGCCGGCCTCTCGCTGTGGTTTCACTCTGTTTCTCTCATGAGGAGTGAGGTGGGCGTCTCTCCATGTGCCCGTGGGCCATGTGAGTCTCTTCCTCAGAAAGCTCTGTGGTTCCCTGGCCCACTTTCTGATCGGCATGTGTTTGCTTCTTTTGTAGATCTGTATACCTTTATTCCTAAGGGTTGATTCAGTAGAGAAATACTAGAAGCCATGAAGCCATGACTGGGAGTGATGTTCAGAGCCTGTGGAGAGTGGACTCGACTCCTGGGGAAAGTTCTGGGGCTCTGAGGCTCTGCTTCTGCTCCAGTGCTGGCCCTGCCTGCCCGTCCAGCTCTATGAAGGGGTTTGCAGCTCTGGAGACTTGGACGATTCTATAGGAATCGGAGGGATACAGGGAAACCACCAGGGCTGGAAAGACTGAGAGAGGGACCTGTGGATCCAGATGCCCCGTGAGGTGCCCTGTGTCCATCCAGGTTTATTAGGAATCTCTTCTCATCACTGGATTTTTTTTAAAAAAAGTTGATATAGGATTAGTGATAATCTTGAATGTTTGACATGTATTCTGTTTACCTTTTAATCATCTAAGTAGGCCAGTCTGCATACATTCTATATGTTTTTTTTTTACTAAGGAAATTATATTTATTTTCAGAAAAGTATTTTTCAGACTCTAAAATATTATAAAATTAAGCAAAGGTTACATCAGTGTTTTTTAAAATATTTATTCCCTTTTGTTTCCCTTGTTGTTTTATTGTTGTAGTTATTACTGATGTTGTCATTGTTGGATAGGACAGAGAGAAATAGAGAGAGGAGGGGAAGACAGAGAGGGAGAGAGAAAGACACCTGCAAACCTGCTTCACCTCCTGTGAAGTGACTCCCCTGCAGGTGGGGAGCCGGGGGCTCGAACCGGGATCCTGATGCTGGTCCTTGTGCTTTGCGCCACCTGTGCGTAACCCACTGCACGACTGCACGACTGCACGACTCCCACATCAGTATTTTTAAAAGTGATTTAATAATTATTAGCAGGATTGTAAGATAACTGGGGTATAATTCCACACAGTTCCCACCACCAGAGTCCCCTGTCCCATCCCCTCCATTGGAAGCTTCCCTGTTCTTTATCCCTCTGGGAGTCTGGACCCAAATTCTTTATGGGGAGCAGAAGGTGGGAGTTCTGGTTTCTGTCATTGCTTCTCCACTGGACATGGGTGTTGGCAGGTGGATCCACACCCCCAGCCTGTGTCTGTCTGTCCCTAGTGGGACAGGGCCCTGGGGAGGGGAGGCTCCAGGACACATGGGTGAGGGCGTCTGCCCAGGAAGGTCAGGATGGTGTCATGGTAGCATCTGCAACTTGGTGGCTGAAAGGCGGTAAGAAATAAAGCAGGACAAATTGTTTAGGAATCAGGAACCCAAAGGTAGGAATAGAGCAGATGAAACTAGGGGTTTTCTCATGGGAAGAAGCCAGGAAGTCTATTTTAGTTATGTTCCATGTGGCCCATGACTTTAGTAATTTTTACCTGAACCCGACAGCTAACATGCAGGTGGACTAAAAGCCTTGTCTGGGAAGATGGTGTCAGAGTGGGAATAGGACTAGAAAGCTGGATTAGCACAGAGAGTAGCTCCCAAACATGAGGAAAGTAGATAAATACCATTAACTGTAAATCCCATCCGCCTGCCCCAGGGCCCACGTCTGTTCACATCCAGCACAGGAGCCCGTGTGGCCTCCGAGTCCCCGTCAGTCTGAGCTCACAGTCCATGGGCACAGCTGGAACCTTCCAGGCTGCTCTCATGTCAGGACCCGTCTTCCTCGAGGGGCAGAGCAGGCTGACCCAGCTTTCCTCAGGAGAGTTTTTTCCTAAGGCGCAATGTCCACCTTATTTTGACTTTCAGTGAGAAAGAGACAGACAGACGGACACCAGACTCTTGCCCAGCACTGGATTATAGGAGAGCAGGGGATTGAACCTGGGAATTCAGAGCCTTAGGCATCAAAGTCTCTTGCAGAACCACTCTTCTGTCTTCCCCGCCCAACACCAACATCAAAGGCTTAAGAGGATTCCTGTGAGCTAGCACCACGGCTGACACCCAGCCTCACAAAAAGGGGGGAAAGTGTTTGCGAGGGAAAGTCAAATAAGAAAAGCACAGAGGTAACAAAACAGGGAAGAGCCAGGTGTTCCCGTAAACCGTAAACCGCAGGGCTGAAACGCTTCACACTTGGCTTGTGTTTAATGCCGGCCTCTCAGGGTCATCCCGGCTACAAGACTGCTCACACCCACTTGGCTTCTCGTAAGCCCAGCGGGGACTAGAGACTAGAACAACCCGAGAAATAAAAGTTGGCGTGAAGGCCGAGCTTGACCTTCATGAAGCTGCCATTGTCACTGCTGACAGAAGAGGAGACACACAGAGGAGACTGGAACGGAGCCCTGACAGCTGAGCTTGGGGGAGTCCCTGCAAGGGCCCTGGTGCGATTCTTCCTCTTGGGATTTTGGGATTTGGGTTCTGGCAGAAACAGGGGATGAAATTTATTTATTTATTTATTTTGTAAAGAGCTGAGGTTTCGTTTGGCTGGATTTCAAAGAATTCGGTGAGCTAGAGAATTCGATGAGAGCCACGTGCTTTGCTTAGCTAATGTGAAGGCTCTTTCTTAGCGAGTCCTCTGAGAACCACTCTACCCCTCTCTGGGGACTCCATGAAGTCTCTCAACTGTGTGGGGTGATCATGTCCAAAGTGGCTTCCGGGAGCCTTAAAAGCCACTAGATGTCAAAGAAGACAGACGGTTGGAAGGGCCCAACCTAGCTGGAGCCTCAGAGTGGAGAAATCAGGCTGGTAAAAGAAAAAAAAAAATATATATATATATCCTGTGGTGAGTGGAGTCATTGAAGAATGGCTGAGAGCCTGGACAGGAAGAAAGACAGTGAGATGAATTCAATTCCCTCCCCTCCAGTGTAATGTTGAGGAGGAATGGAGCCAGACAGCTGGCGGTGTAGGAGCACAAGGTACTGGCCCGGCCCGCCTGCTTGTTTTATTCTGACAGGTCAACCTTGGGAAGGGGGCATATTGGTGTTTTTTTTTTTTTTTAATTTTTTATTTAAGAAAGGATTAATGAACAAAAACATAATGTAGGAGGGGTACAACTCCACACAATTCCCACCACCCAATCTCCATATCCCACCCCCTCCCCTGATAGCTTTCCCACTCTCTATCCCTCTGGGAGCATGGACCCAGGGTCATTGAGGGTTGCAGAAGGTGGAAGGTGTGGCTTCTGTAATTGCTTCCCCGCTGAACATGGGCGTTGACTGGTCGGTCCATACTCCCAGTCTGCCTCTCTCTTTCCCTAGTAAGGTGTGTCTCTGGGGAAGCTGAGCTCCAGGACACATTGGTGGGGTCTTCAATCCAGGGAAGCCTGGCAAGCATCCTGGTGGCATCTGGAACCGTTTCCAGAAGATGTGATCAGAGCTCACGCCGCTAGCGGCTTCTCAGTTCGCCATCTTCCGGGAACCCCCTGGCGTTTTTTTTTTTTTTTTTAAGGAATTGGGACTTGGGGTTCAGGGATAAATTCTAAAAGTGAGAGTCATTATTTTTCAGGACGTGTCAGACACAGAGACTCAAGGTGGGAACACAGAGAGCTCTTCCCAAGGAAGTTTTCTCACACGTTGGAGGGGAAGGTCTGGATTCAGTCTCCAGAGAATATAACTTGATCAGTCTGCTTTCCCTTTTCTCCTTTCTTTTCTTTGATGGGACAGACCAACTCAGTTTGAGGGGGGAGGGGGAGAGGGGCCAGGCAGTGGTGCATCTGGTTAAGTGCTCACATCACAGAGCACAAGGACCCGGGTTCAAGCCCCCGGCCCCTACTTGCAGGGGGAAAGCTTTGCAAGTGGTGAAGCAGGTCTGCAGATGTCTCTCTGTCTCTCTCCCTCTCCCTTCTTAATTTCTCTCTGTCTCTTACTTACTTAATAAATAAGTAAAATAGCTTTAAAAAGGGAGAGAGGAGATAAAAGGAAGAAGGAGAGAAGAGACATCTGCAGCACTTGCTTCACCACTTGCGAAGTGTCCCCCTTGCTAATGAGGACAGGGACTCGAACCAGGACCCCTGTGCAAGGAGTGCGTTCACGGAATCACATGGGCTGCCAACGGCCCTCACTTTCCTTGCGTTTTATTCTAGCTCTTCCCTAGGGAAGATGAATTCTAACTCACAGTTTCTGCAATACCGTCTGACATTCCTGTCCCTGGTTGTCTAATAGTTACCTCTGTATACAAGCATACATTTTCAAATAGACTGGGTCAGCTATCGCGACAGCACAGCGCTCAGAGGTAGCCATATTTTGAAGCTTAAGGGTATTTTAAGAACCAGAGAGACAGCTCACCAGGTAAGACACCTGCTTTTCCATGAACATGATCCAGGTTCCAAATCCAGTCGCAGCGGAAACAGCTCTAGGAATGTAGCCTCCCCCTCTCCCTCCCTCCCTCTCTCTCTCTCCCCCTCTCCCTCCCCCTCTCTTTTTCTCTCTCTCCCTCTTCTCTCCCCCTCTCTCCTCTTTCTTTCCCCTTTGTCACTCTCTACCCATTTCTCTCTTCCCCCTTCTCTCTCCCCTTTCTCTTTCCCTAGCCTCTTCTTTCCCTCTCCCCCTCTCCCTCCCCTCCCCCTCTCTTCCTCTCTCTCTCCCCCTCTCTCTTTTTTCTCTCTCTCCCCTTTGTCTCTCTCTCCCCATTTTTCTCTCTCTTCCATTTGTCTCTCTCTCCTTTCTCTCTCCCTCTCCTCTTTTCTTCCCTCCCCCTCCCCTTCTCTCCCTTCCCCTACCTCCCTACCCCTCTCCCTCTCTACTTCTCTCTCTCTCCCCCCCAATGTCTCTCTGCCCAAATAAGCAAATAACCCAGAGAATCGGGTTCACAAGGCCCTGGTCACACACACAGGCACACTTACAGATATAATTTTTATTGGGAGATTAATGTTTTACACAAAATACAGTTGTTGGTCCACATGTAAAATTTCTATTTTCTGCAAAGCACCTCCCCTCCCCACCCAGGTCCCCCTCCACCATCAGCACCTGGACCTGAAAGCCCCCCCCACTACCCAGAGTCCTCTGCTTCGGGGCAAGACACCAAACCCAGCCCACGTTCTGCTTGGTGTGTCCCCTTCTTTTCTGATGTCTCCACTTCTGTCCCCGAGTGAGATCACCCCATCTTCATCTTTTTCTATCTTCCCTTTCAATTCCTCTCTGTGTCTATACAGCAAATAAAAATTTAAAAAACAACATAAAGGTTGGCTTTTCAAAAAATTGTTTTACTTACTACATACAAGAGAAAGAGTTTTACATGAGGCAAGGCAGAGAGACAAGAACCAGGCTTTGGTACCTTCAATACTCAGGCATGCAAGTCCTGTACCCCACCAGCTGAATTACCGCCTCAGTCCCGATCAAATAATATAATATAATCTATCCAAATAATATATCAAATCCCTATTTGATTTGAAGAAAATTAAGTGAGGTTTTTTTGGGGGGCCTCCAGGGCTGTTGCTGGGGCTGTAAGAATCAACTGCTTTGGAGGCCATCTTGTCCTATCCATAAGGACAGGACAGAGATAAATTGAGAGAGGAGGGGGAGAGAGAGAGAGAGAGACTTGCAGACCTGCTTCACCACTTGTGAAGCTTCTCCCCCTTCATGTGTGGGGGCTCAAACCCGGGTCCTTGTGTGGGGTCCACTATGAATAATCGGGCGCACCACTGCCCGACCTCCAGTGAGTATTTTAATTCATGTCACATAAGGTGTTTACACAAAAGCCAAAATATCTTGTGGCTAGGGAGATAGCCTGATGGTCCTGCAAAAACTTTCCTGCCTGAGGCGTATCCCGATGATGATATCACCTGTGGGTCACCTCCTGCCTCCCGCCTCCTGTCTACCGTGGGTGGTGATCCCAATGTCCTCCCAGAGCGGCTGGGCCACACGCAGACGCCAGCTACCACGGCTGCCCTGGAGTGCACTTGGGACCCCATGTCTCCAGAGTGCCAGCCATTTGTCCACACACAGCTGTCAGGAAATTGTGAGAATGTGGTTGAGCTTGGCAGGGTTTGATCTGAGGTGTGCGTCTGTCCTGTCAGTCTCTCTCTCTACCGAGAGGCTGAGCAAAGAGGGAGAGGAGTAACCCCAAAGGTTTGCCTCATCTTATCAGACTCCCTGCCTCACAAAGCACCCTGCATTCCTGATACTATGGCCATTAGATAAAAAGAAAGGGGGAGATGTCAGAAAATTGTGAGGATGTGGTTGAGCTCGGCAGGGCTCACAAAGCACCCTGCACTCCTGATACTATGGCCTAGCTACATAATCATTGTTTTACCTGAAAGATTCCCACCCATTCCACTCCTTTGATCCATCTTTCAAGACCCTTCCTGCCTCCAGGGTATCATTAATCCTACCAGTTAAAACCTTCGCAACAGTTGCTAAGGTAGCTTCTACCTTCCCAGCCCCCTTTTGCCTTTCTCCACCCCTTTCCTAGCCATTTCCACTTCCAACTTGTCACTTCTGGGTCTGGCCTTTAACAGCGTTGCTTTCTGATGAATAAAGACATTGCAGTGCCTCTCCGCCATGAGTTCAAGTCATCTCTCCCACGTTGCTGAGTGAGTAGCAGCCCAGGCTGGCTCTGGTCACATTCCCTCCATCCCAGAGAGCACGTGCCTGGGAAGAGGCATCCCCATGCTAGCCTGGCACACAGCAAAGGTTTTCTTTTTCTTTTGAAACAGCTGGAGGGGAAGGCAGTGTGGGATACTTTGGAAATCCTCTGGGTACCAACCTACGAAATGATAAAGGTCTGGACAGAGGAAAGAGGCAATGGCCGAGGCGGAGCACAGCGGAGTGCGGGGCTGGTGATGTATTTGGGATCAAGAAGGTTGAGAGGGGCAGGGCAGTGGCACATCTCCTTAAGCACACACCACAGGGATCCAGGTTCGAACCCCCGGCTCCCCACCTGCAGTGGGGAAGCTTCAGAAGTGGTGAAGCAGGTCTGCAGATGTCTCTCTGTCTCTCTCCATATCCATTTCCCCCCTTCTCTCAATTTCTTTGTCTTGTCCAATTAAATGGAAAAGATGGCCTCCAGGAATAGTGGATTTGTAGTGCTGGCACCGAGCCCCAGTAATAACCCTGGATACAAAAAGGAAGAAAGAAAGAAAGAAAGAAAGAAAGAAAGAAAGAAAGAAAAGAAAGGAAGAGAGAGAAAAAGAAAGAAAGAAAGAAAGGAATTCACAGGTAACATTTCCAAGAGGCCAAACTCAGATGGCAAACACCAGTGCTGACTTCCTCATCCAGACTGACTCCATCAACTGGGTCCCAGCAGGGTGGCCTTTCAGTCAGTGCCATAAGCACCTGGCTGGGCTCTCGTGTCCCTGCAGGCACCTTCAGATCTGTGACCTCTCTTCCTTCTGGCAATCGTCTCCAGTGTGGGGGTGTGTGCCTTGCTGCAAACATCAGAGGCTGAGGGCATGTCCTTATGAGGATCCAGAGACATCCCCCAAGCCACTGCTCACTTTTATAAGCCCACCTTAAAAAGTGTAAACTCTAGGGAGTCAGCAGTAGCACAGCGGGTTAAGCTCAGGTGGTGCCAAGTGCAAGGACCGGTATAAGGATCCTGGTTCAAGCCCCTGGCTCCCCACCTGCAGGGGCATCGCTTCACAGGTGGTGAAGCAGGTCTGCAGGTGTCTGTCTTTCTCTCCCCCTCTCTGTCTTCCCCTCCTCTCTCCATTTCTCTCTCTCCTATCCAATGACGATGACATCAATCACAACAATAATAACTACAACAATAAAACAACAATGGTAACAAAAAGGAATAAATAAATAAATATATTTAAAAAAAAAAAGAAAGTGTAAACTCACAGCACAGAGCCCGGGTGGTGGCGCACCTGGTTAAGTGCTCACATTACAGTGCACAAGGACCCAGGTTCAAGCCCTCGGTCCCCACCTGTATGGGGAAAGCTTCACTAGTGGTGAAGCAGGGCTGCAGGCATCTCTCTCTCTCTCTCTCTCTCTCTTTCCTTAATTTGAAATGAAAAGGGAAAAAGTCAGATGGGAATGATGGGATCACGCAGGTGTGTGTGTGTGTGTGTGTGCCTGTGTGAGCGTACCTGCATGTGTGTCTGTGTGAGTGTGTGCATGCGTGTACACATGTACATGTGTAGGGAACACACCCACCCCACCCACCCTCTCTCACAAAGAAGAGGAAAATCAAGGCCGCACCCTCAGCACCAAGGGGTAGACGCAGCCCGGCCCCCATGCTCACAGGTTAGCAGGGAGGCTGGAGCCCAGCCTGAGGGAGGCAGGCTGGCAGGTGTGTGGGGGGTGACCTACCTGCCGGGACTTCTGGACTCTCCACATGCATCTGCATCGCAGGATGTCACAGGTGTGCCACCCGCCCAACTGGAGGACACAGCAGGTCCTGCTGGGAAATCGTGCAGATGTGGTCACATCCACCATGTTGTCCCCTCAGGGTACTGCCCATTCCCACGAGAGCTGACACCCTATTCCCAGAATGCCTTGTTTCCTAGCCAATACCTTCCCGACCTGCCACTTCCGGAATTTCTCCCATAAAATCCTTCCTGCTTCTGCCCCTCTCTCTCTCTTGCCCCCTTTTCACCTCAGCGACCTGATGCAGAGAAAGGTTGCTGTGTGTAGAGGGAGGAGGCCATTTTGCTAGCTCCACATGGCCTGAACTGCTGCGCTGAGCCAGAGGGACCCTTGCAGCCCTGCTTCACTGCTTGTGAAGCTTTTCCCCCTGCAGATGGGGAGAGGGGGCTTGAACCTGGGTCTTTGTGTCCTGTAATGTGAGTAAAAAAGATTTTTAAAAATAACTTATTTTTTTTAAATTTTATTTTATTTGATAAGACAGAGAGGCATTTAGAGGGAAGGGGAACGGGAAGAAAGAGAGAGACCATTCACCACCCCCCCCCCCCTGTGAGTGAGGGTGTTAACCTAGGTCATTTGCATGGGAACAGGTGAACTCAAGCAGGTGTGCCCCCACCTGGCCCCAGTAGAAAGCTTAAAAGCCCTCAATGTCACGAAAACACTAGGAATACAGAGGAAAAAGCTCGGAGTCTCTAGATGTCCTAAAGAGCTGTTACAAATATCTGCAATGACTTTGATACCCCACATCAGTGCAGCCTCTCAGCTCCTGACAGAGATGTCTGCAAAAGTATTCTGAACTCCAATGTAGGCCATCTGCCAGCATCCTCCTCTCTCCATCTCTCTCTGTTCTATCCAACAACAATGACACCAATACTACAACAATAAAAAAAAAAACACACACACACAAGGGCAACAAAAGAGAAAATAAAGAAATATATTTTAAAAAGATAGATCTTAAAAAAAAAAAGTGGAGTCGAGAGGTAGCGCGGTGGGTTGCACATGTAGTGCAAAGCACAAGGACCAGCATAAGGATCCTGGTTCAAGCCCCCGGCTCCCCACCTGCAGAGGAGTCACTTCCCAGGCGGTGAAGCAGGTCTGCAGGTGTCTGTCTTTCTCTCCCCCTCCTCTGTCTTCCCCTCCTCTCTCCATTTCTCTCTGTCCTATCCAACAACGACATTAATAACAACAATAATAATTACAACAATAAAACAACAAGGGCAACAAAAGGGAAATAAATATAAAAAATAAAAAACTAGTGTCCATGTGATCATTCAACCCAAAGTTACTGATCTGAACGAGGCTGGAAGTAAATGAGCAGTGTAGCTCACCCAGCCTTGAACATCCCTCCACTGAGGGGCAGCCTCCATTGACGTTCTCTTTATGCATCAGGAGCCAACTTGATTTATTCCCAAACGGTCTGCTCACAGGCTCTTAGCAGTCGTAATGCTCATAGGGCCCTGATTTACAGCCTGCATGACCCATCAGAAAGAGCAAGCACATGCACACAAAGTCTAGGGAGGGGGATTTGCTGGCTGGTTTGCAGGATATTTATAAAGTATCAAGGCAGAAGGAATCCATGCGGGAGCTGAGGCTCGTGGTCAGAAATCTAGGACAGGATTCGTGCACGCGGCTTCTCAGCAGAGCTTTGCAGCTGACCGAGTGTTTCCTACACACTCACTCTGTTCGTTCACCCGGCTCCAAAGTGAAGAGAAGCTGGGAGACTTGACTCTGGAATAGTGTGGGCGTCAATTCTTTGGCCCCTTTACAGACAGATTTATTTTTTTCTTAAGTTTTTGCATTCACTGATTCAACCAGCGATGGCTGTGACTGGGTGGGACCCATGGGTGTGGACTTGAGGATTTTCATGGCTGAGCTTCCTGAGTATCTGCCAGGCTCTGGAACCCTCCAGGCCCCAGCTCATTCGCCACAGATGTCTCTGGAAGACTGTAGTTAAGTGAAGGGAGATGCGAGGCCACGTGGGGTCTTGAATGGTGTGGGGAGAATTTCTTTTAAATATTTTTTTTTCTTTGTGCCTCCAGGGTTATTGCTGGGGCTCGGTGCCTGCACTATGAATCCACTGCTCCTGGAGGCCATTTTTTCCCCCTTTTGTTGCCCTTGTTGTTGTAGCCTTGTTGTAGTTATTGTTGTTGTTGTTGATGTTCTTCATTGTTGGATAGGACAGAGAGAAATGGAGCGAGGAGGGGAAGACAGAGGGGGGGAGAGAAAGACAGACACCTGCAGACCTGCTTCACCGCCTGGGAAGCGACTCCCCTGCAGGTGGGGAGTCAGGGCTCGAACCGGGATCCTTACGCCGGTCCTTGCTCTTTGTGTCATGTGCTCTTAACCTGCTGCGCCACTGCCTGGCCCTCTGCAATAATTTTTTTATAAATGATAATTTTTACAATAATGATAATTTTTTTATAATCTTCTTCTAGCGTTTGCCCTTCTTCTGTAGCCAGTCAACAGCTTCAGGCTGAGCCTGATGTAAAGTTTCGAGACCTCCTTTGAATCTGGAGAGGTGGCAGTCGTTGACTATGTGGGTCATAGTCTGTCTGGAGCCGCAGGGGCAGTTCGGGTCTTCTCTGGCTCCCCAGCGATGGAACAGAGCGGCGCACCGGCCATGGCCTGTTCGATAGCGATTGAGGAGGGCCCAATCATAACGTGCTAGGTCAAAGCCGGGTTGATGCTGGCAGGGGTCTGTGATGAGGTGTTTGTTCTTTACCTCAGCTGACTGCCAACTCTGTTTCCAAGAGTCTGGAACAGAGAAATTCAATGTAGGCGTAGGGGACCAGATTGGGTGACGAGACGTCAAACATTGGACAGGGTGGACGAAGATATCCGCGTATATTGGCAGGTCCGGTCAAGCGTAGACGTGGGAAATGAACTTAGATGATGCCGCATCCCGACGAATATCTGGCGGGGCGATGTTGCTAAGAACTGGCAGCCATGGAACCGGGGTGGAACGGATGGTTCCAGAAATGATCCTCATGGAGGAATATAATTTGGAATCGACCAAGTGGACATGGGGGCTACAGAACCAAACTGGGGTACAGTATTCTGCAGTGGAATAGCATAATGCCAGAGATGATGATCGTAGTGTGGAAGTGCTCGCGCCCCATGAGGAGCTGGCCAGTCTTGCAATGATGTTATTCCTCGCACCCACCTTTGCTGCAGTTTTTATGAGATGTTCGTGAAATGACAGTGTTGTTAAAATTCGGAGGCTCTAGCTGGCCGGTCTAGCTTCACAGGCGGGTAACAGAGACGACCAGAGACATACGGCTGGGCAGGAAGCTGTATTTCTTTATTCAGGAACAACGATTTATAAACTAAGACAAACTAATCACCAAACAGAACTCTGCTGCCTCTTTCCCCCACGGTGGCCCCAAGAACTCTCGAACTCTCCAACTCTGGAACTCTGCAACTCTGGAACCCTCTCAGGGTTCCTTGGGGCGGGGCCAAGCGAGCCCGCGAAATTAGCAGGACTGATCCAATTTTCTTGGCGGGGGAGAGCTAGAACAACCCAATGTAAAGCATATAACATGACAGAGTGCGATCTAGAGTAACGCCAAGATAGACTGGCTGGGCTTCATGCCGGATTCTCGTATCGCCAAGCTGCACATTAAGCTCACACGAGGCCGAGGCATGGTGTAGATGGAAAACAGATGATACCGTTTTTGCAGTGCTAGGGATTACTCACCATTTTTTACAGTAATCAGATATCAGAGACATGTCTTTCGTGAGTGTTTCCTCGAGGATGTCAAACTTGGATGCCTGAGCTGCACAGCAGATGTCATCGGCGTAGATGAACTTCCTTGAAGAAGTTTCTGGAAGGTTATTGATGTAAATATTAAATAGCGTAGGAGCCAGAACAGAGCCCTGGGGGAGGCCACTTGAGACAAGTCTCCATCTGCTAGACTTGTCACCAGGGGCACAATTCCACACAGTTCCTACCACCAGAGTTCCCTGTCCCATCCCCTCCTCCATTGGAAGCTTCCCTATCCTTTATCCCTCTGGGAGCCTGGACCCAAATTCTTTATGGGGAGCAGAAAGTGGGAGTTCTGGCTTCTGTCATTGCTTCTCCACTGGACATGGGTGTTGGCAGGTGGATCCACACCCCCAGCCTGTGTCTGTCTGTCCCTAGTGGGGCAGGGCTCTGAGGACGGGAGGCTCCAGGACACATGGGTGAGGGTGTCTGCCCAGGAAGTCAGGTTGGCATCATGGTAGCTTCTGCAGCTTAGTGATAGGATAAATTATTTTAAAATTTTATTTATTTATTGGATAGAGAAAGATAGAAATCTATAGGGAAGGGGAGATGGAAAGGAAGAGAAAAAGAAAACCTGCTTTGCCTCTCTCAGAACTTTCTCCAAGCAGGTAAGGACCAGGAGCTTGAACCTGGGTCCTGGAACATTGTAATATGTGTGCTCTACCAGGTGCACCACTGCCTGGCACTAAGGATAAATTATTTAAATTGAAGATGCTGCCATGACGCCATCCTGACCTCCCTGAGCAGATGCCCTCACCAGTGTGTCCTGGAGCCTCCCCTCCCCAGAGCCCTGCCCCACTAGGGACAGACAGACACAGACTGGGGGTGTGGGTCCACCTGCCAACGCCCATGTCCAGTGGAGAAGCAATGACAGAAGCCAGAACTCCCACCTTCTGCTCCCCATAGAGAATTTGGGTCCAGGTTCCCAGAGGGATAAAGAACAGGGAAGCTTCCCATGGAGGGGTTGGGACAGGGAGCTCTGGTGGTGGGAACTGTGTGGAATTGTACCCCTGTGATCTCACAATCTTGTTGATCATTATTGAATCACTAATAATAATTTTTTAAAGTTGAAAAAAAAATCAGAAAACACAAAGTGGAACTTGGACTGGCTTCGACGTACTGCACCAAAGTCAAAGACTCTGGGGTGAGGGGAGGGTTCAGGTCCTGGGACAGGATCGAGGAGGACCCAGTGGGGCTTGAACTGTTACGTGGGAAACCGAGAGACGCATGTACAGATGACTGTGTTTTACCGTTGACTGTAGATCATACAATCCCCAAGTAAAGAAAACAGAGAAATACATTATTTAGCTTCACACTTCTTTCCAATGCGGGTGGCTGAATGCTCCCCACAGATGCCCGTTTTCAGTTCGCCTCCTTGGGTTCTCATCTCCCCTCCATGCTCTTGGCCACCATGCTGTCTACCCTCCACCAGGAACACAGGAGACGGGCTCTTCAGCCACACAAGGGAACTGGGCTTCAGTTATTCCGGGGGAGGGAGAGCAGGAAGGAAGAAAGTAGACCTAACGGAAACAGGGAAGAAGGTCTTAGTCCTTCTTTTCTAACTCTTCTGCCCTTCAAACAGCTCCCCCCGTGTTTCGACTCTTGGTGAGTTGAGTGGCCTCTGCTGGCTTGGCCGAGTGAAGCATAAAACAGGCAGGTGCTCAAGGCCATGATGGTCAGCTTCAGGAACAAGGTGTAGCTCTCTCTCTGTCTCTCTCCCTCCCCCTTCCTCTCTCTCTCTCCCTCCCTCTCCCTCTCTTTCTCTCTCTCTTTCTTTCTCTCTCTCTTTCTTTCTTTTCTCTCTTTCTTTCTTTCTTTCTTTCTTTCCTTCCTTCCTTCCTTCCTTTCTTTCTTATTCTTTTTTGCCTCCAGGATTATTGCTGGAGCTCGGTGCCTGCACTTTGAATCCGCTGCTCCTGGAAGCCATTTTTTTCCCTTTTGTTGCCCTTGTTGTTTGTTTACCATTGTTGTTATTATTGTTGTCATTGCCATTGCTATTGTTGTTGTTGGATAGACAGAGAGAAATGGAGAGAGGAGAGGAAGACAGAGAGGGGGAGAGAAAGACAGACACCTGAGGACCTGCTTCACCACTTATGAAGCGACACCCCCCACCCCCGCGCCTTGTAGGTGGGGAGCCAGAGCTCAAACCAGGATCCCTGTGCTGGTCCTTGTGCTTTGCACCATGTGCGCTTAAGCCGCTGTGCTGCCGCCTGGCCCTCCTTTCTTTTTTTTTTTAATTGGGTGATTAATAGTTTGCAGTCGACAGTAAAATACAGTAGTTGGTACACGTGTAACATTTCTCAGTTTTCTGCGTAACACTCTAACCCCCACCTAGGTCCACCTCCACCATCTTGTTCCAGGACCTGCACCCTCCCCCACCACAGATTCTTTTACTTTGATGCAATACACCATCTTTCTTTCTTTCTTTCTTTCTTTCTTTCTTTCTTTTCAGTTTCTTTATTGGGGGATTAATGGTTCAAAGTCAACAGTAAAATACAAAAGTCTGTACATGCTTAACATTTCCCAGTTTTCCACACAACAGTGCAGCCCCTGTTAGGGCCTCCTCTGCCACCACCAGCTCCAGGACCCAAACCCTCCCCCCGCTCCAGAGACCTTTCCTCTGGTGCAATACACCAACAACCACTTTATTTCTTTTTCTAAATTTTGTTTATTTTAATGAAAGAGATATAGAGAGAGATACCAGAGCACTGCTCAGCTCTGGCTTTTGGTAGCGCTGGGGACTGATACTTTGGTTTTTCTTAAATGGGTGTTAAAATTTGGAAGTTTTTTAAAGTTATCTTTATTTATTTTGTTGTTGGATAGAGTGAGACAGAAATCAAGGGAGAAGGGGGTCATAGGGAGAGAGACAGAGAGACACCTGCAGCACTGTTTCACCACTTGCAAAGCTTTCCTCCTCCAGGTGGGGACTGGGGGCTCGAACCTGGGTCCTTGAGCACTGTAACATGTGCGCTCAACCAGGTGTGCCACCACCCAGCCCCTTGAAAGTTTTTTAAGAGTTCTCTATATTTATTATTGAGAGGGAGAGAGAGGAGAGAGAGAGAGAGAGAGCAGGAGAGAGAGAGAGAGAGAGCAGGAGAGATAGAGAGAGAGACAGAGACAGAGAAGGAGAAAGAGAAGGAGAAAGGAGAAAGAGAAGGAGAGAGAGAGGGCTTCTTTAGTAACATGTGATGCCTGGGATTGAACTTGGGACCTCATGTTTGAGAGTCCAATGCTTTATCCACTGCACCACCTCCCAGATCATGAGTTCCAGTTTTTCATTGATGAGTAATGACTCAATGAATATTCTTGTAACAAAAATCAACCTTCCTATGTTGTTAAAATTTCGGAAGGCTCTTGCCGGGTGGGTCTAGCTTCACAGGCAGTTAACAGAGACGCAGAGACAACGGCTGGGCAGGGAAGTTGTATTTCTTTATTCAGGAACAACGATTCACAAACTAAGACAAACTAATCACCAAACAGAACTCGGCTGTCTCTTTGCGGCGGTGCAAGCACTCTCTCTCTTACTCTGGAACTCAGGAACTCAGGAACCCTCTCAACTCTGGCACTCTCGAACTCAGGAACCCTCTCCCGGGGTTCTTTGGGGCGGGGCCAAGCAGGCCCGTGAAATTAATAGGACTGATCCAATTTTCTTGGCGGGGGAGGGCTAGAACAAACCAATGTAAAGCATACGACAATTCCCCCTTTTCTTTTTAACTAAATGACTATAGTATCAAGGGTGTGGGGTGAACAGAACCATATATAAAAAAAACCAGCATGTTGCCAAGGGAAGGCCTGAGGGGGCCATATCTGAAAAAAAAAACATTTCTTGCCTCTGGGGGGCTACTTGCCTCAACGGGCAATTGCATGGGGGCGGCGAACGGCCTAGAGTCCCACAGGCAGCTGGCTGCAACTTACTATGAAACAAAACTTGTTATTAGCATATCTACTGCACGATCCAACGTTTCTAATAGAGAAGGAATTTGAGACTTTTACATATCAACAACGTCTTTTAACCTTTTGTTACACCCATTCAAGATGGAGACACACCCTAGGTGTGGGCCGGAGAGGAAACCTCAGGCATGAGAATAATTAGCATAGCCATTGTGCCATCTACCATTTCTAATAGAGAAGGTAGTGTTTTACATATCAACAAGTCTATTTAACCTTTTGTTTAGACCAACTTAGTTAAAATATAGTGATTGTTAACTAATTTTTACCTCAGACTTTAAATGTAAGTTAATTTTTATCTTTATGAGAATTACGTTGAAAACCTTTTTCATTTAACTTTGACTAGTAAGAATTTAGCCTTAAAGCTACTGTTTACCAAACTTTAAACACACACATAAACATGGTCATTAATACACAAGGAGAGAAACCTTTGTTACGAAGACATGTCATTTTAAACACGAATTTAAGTCTGTACTGTCTTAGTTGTTGGGGGGGGGGTCACCATTCGGAGGTGGCTTCCCGCGCAGCTCCATTCCCGAGCAGCTCCACTTCTAGGAATTTCAGGTTGCGATCTCTGCATGAATCTCTGCGTACTCCAGCTTGTCTGCCTTCAGACCGGACTGGCAGCTGGAGATCTCGTGTGCCCAGTTTCGGCAGGGAGCCCGGGGGTCCGGGAGGCCCGGGATGGTTCCAGAATTCATAGAAAGAGGGCAGGCAGGCCAGTTTTGTAGAAGGCGTGGGCCTAGGTGCCCAGGGGTGGTGGCCATGATAGGCCGCCGCGGCCCTGCCCCATGGCCCTGCCCCATGGCCCTGCCATGTCTGCTGCCCTGTTTGCAGTGGCCGAGCAGCGTGGAGGGATCACGCGTTCAGTGCCCTGCGCCATGCGGTGGAGAGCCGGCTCCTGTGGGCTGGCCTCGGGCTCTTGCGTGTTGGCCTCGGGCTCCAGCGTGCTGGCCTCGGGCTCTTGTGTGTTGGCTTCGGGCTCCAGGGGCTCTTGTGTGCTGGCATAGGCCTCCTGCGGGCTGCGGGGCTGCGGGCGCGGTGCGCGGGGTTGTCTGGGCGCAGCCGGCTGGCTGGCTGTTTAACCAGGTGGAAACGGCAGCTCCGCGCCTCGCCTCCCTCCCGCTGGCTCTTCCCGCTGGCTCTTCCCGCTGGCTGTTCTGAGTTCGCCCGAGCGAGTGGAAACCACAGAGTGGTCCAGAGACAAATGTTCCAGAAACAGCAAAACAGTCTCGTGAAGAAAGAGCAGAGGCCTTTGGAGATCTCTTCACAAGCAGAAGAGAAGGCCAACGAGCATAGGTAGCCAAATTGTCTTTACTTATCTGAGAGATGCGCAGGTCAGGTCCACGTGGGCGCCATTTGTTGTTAAAATTTCGGAGGCTCTTGCTGGCTGGCTTGCTTCACAGTGGTGAACAGAAACGCGGAGACAACGGCTGGGCAGGGAAGTTGTATTTCTTTATTCAGGAACAACGATTCACAAACTAAGACAAACTAATCACCAAACAGAACTCGGCTGTCTCTTTGCGGCGGCACAAGCACTCTTTCTTTTACTCTTGAACTCAGGAACCCTCTCAACTCTGGCACTCTCGAACTCAGGAACCCTCTCCCGGGGTTCCTTGGGGCGGGGCCAAGCAGGCCCGTGAAATTAATAGGACTGATCCAATTCTCTTGGCGGGGGAGGGCTAGAACAAACCAATGTAAAGCATACGACATTCCTAGGATACATTCTTAAAATTATATATACTTCGGGAGTCGGGCGGTAGCATGAAGGGTTAAGTGCAAGTGGCGCAAAGCACAAGGACCGGCATAAGGATCCCAGTTGGAGTCCTGGCTCCCCACCTGCAGGGAAGTCACTTCACAGGCAGTGAAGCAGGTCTGCAGGTGTCTGTCTTTCTCTCCCCCTCTCTGTCTTCCCCTCCTCTCTCCATTTCTCTCTGTCCTATCCAGCAAGGACAACAACAATAATAACTACAACAATAAAACAACAGGGGCAACAAAAGGGAATAAAGAAATATATTTTTTAAATTGTATATACTTCTTTAGATGCGTGACACTTGGGGATAATTTTCGAGAGGCTCAGCAAGACAGCTGACTTTAGATGTCCTCTGCTTTCCCTGTGTTTAACTCAGGCTCAAGCCCAGTCCTTACTGGGCTTTGGTGTTGGGGTGCCTTTCTGTCTGTGTGTCTTTCTGTCTCCATCTTTCTGTCTGGAAAAAAAAAGTTAGCCCCGTGCAGTGAAGAGGAATAAAATAAGAGGGAAAAGGGAGTAGCTGGAGAGGGTACAGAAAAACAGACTGTAAGCAGGCTGCAAGGGGTGCAAGCAATCCCATAATCAGGAAGCAGCGGGCTGCACTGTGATTAGAAATGGGATATCCTTAGGGGACTGGCAGGGGCGTGCAAGGACCAGGGTTCAAGCCTCCAGCTCCCCACCTGCAGGCGGGACACTTCACAAAGGAGGGAGCAGGTCTGCAGCTGTCTCTCTTTCTCTCTCCCTCTCTATTTCCCCCTCCTCTCTCAATTTCTTTCTGTCCTGTCCAATAAAATGTAAAAAAAAAAAAAAAAGCCTCCAGGAGCAGTGGATTCGTAGTGTAGGCACCAAGCTCCAGTGATAACCCTGGAGGCAAAAACTAACCAGCTAACCAATAAAATAAAGAAAGGGGGGGGGAAAGAAAGGAAAAAAATGGGATTTCTTGGATACTCTTGATCTGAACTCCTGCTATGGGTAGGCGGATGGGGATCATTTTAGACAGAGTCAGACTGTCTTGAGTCTACACTGCCACTGAGTAGTTTGTGGATGGACTCAGTCCCTTCATCCTGCAGCTTGGGTGAGTGTGGCTCCCCAAACCTGTGGACTGCTAGGTCTCTCTGATTCTTAGGAAAGCCACAGGCCGGGGCCAGGCAGTGGCGCCCCTGGCCAAGCACTCACATTGCAGTGTGAAAGGACCCAGGTTCAAGTCCCTAGTCCCCACCTGGAGGGAAAACTTGGACGAGTGATGAAGCAGGACAGAGGTGTGTGTCTCCCTCCTTCTCCCATCTCAATGTCTCTCTGTCTCTACCTAATAATAAGCAAATAAATAAACATGTTACAGGTCTCTCTAGATGACTGGGCAGGGGTAGTGCTCTCCCTTCCTTCCTGTCTTTCTTTTCCTTCCTTCCTGTCTTTCTTTCTTTCTTTCTTTCTTTCTTTCTTTCTTTCTTTCTTTCTTTTTCCCCTTTTCTTTGCCAACTTTCTGCACTTTCTGCCCCCAGGGACTTTTATTTTGTAAATATCACTGTAGATCACTGTTGACATACTTAATTCTTTTTAATTTTTTTATTATCTTTATTTATTGGATGCAGATAGAAATGAAGAAGGGAGAGAGACAGAGAGACACCTGAAGTCCTGCTTCATCATTCCTGGAGCTTTCCCCCTGCAGGTGGGGACCGGGGGCTCGAACCAGGGTCCTTGGGTACTGTGACATGTGCGCTCAACAGGGTGCCCCACCACCTGGACCCTAATTCTTTATATTTATTTATTTTTTTATTTATTAATTCTCTTTTGTTGCCCTTGTTGGTTCTTTCTCTCTCTCTCTCTTTTTTTTTTTTTTTGCCCTGTTTTTATTGTTGTAGCTACTATTGTTGTTGTTGTTGTTGGATAGGACAGAGAGAAATGGAGAGAGGAGGGGAAGACAGAGAGGGGGAGAGAAAGATAGACACCTGCAGACCTGCTTCACCGCCTAGGAAGCGACTCCCCTGCAGGTGGGGAGCCGGGGCTTGAACCAGGATCCTTACGCCAGTCCTTGTGCTTTGCGCCAAGTGCGCTTAACCCGCTGCGCTCTCGCCCGAATCCTGGACCAAAGATCTTTCTGGAGAGCAGAAGGTGGGAGTTCTGGCTTCTGTCATTGCTTCTCCGCTGGACATGGGTGTTGGCAGATGGACCCACACCCCCAGCCTGTGTCTGTCTGTCCCTAGTGGGGCAGGGCTCTGGGGAGGGGAGGCTCCAGGAATTAGCTGAGGGTTCTTAGCAACAAAGTCTTTTCTTGCAAAAGTAAAACAAGACACTCCTTTGAAACAAGAGAATGTAGAAGTTGGAGCTGTAGGGATTTCCTTTTGAACCTGCCCACCATGGCAACAGGGTGTGTGTTCTCCCTCCACTGGAGAAGTGTGAGGCTCTAAGACCAGGTGAAGGGGTGATCCTGAAGGAAGCTGACCGGCACTGGAGACTCCCCGCTTCTGTCCCCTTCTTCCTTCTTTCGGACAACAGACCAGGCACAGAGAGACTAGTCCTGAGAACTCACTTCCCAGAGGTGCTTGGAGAAGCAGCTGGGGGCTGCTGCCTGAGGTCAGGACCCCGGAGAGGTCGCCCGAGGTCAGGGCTTCCTGTCCTGGTGCTTATCCCTGAAATGTGAATTCCACTGAGCGACATGAGGCAGGCCCCATTTGTTTCAAGTCGAGACCTCGGCAGTCAATCACGTTGCTAGGTTGCACACCCGTTGTGCAAATTTCAACACCTCGGGCGTTTCGGAAATGTCTTTGTACAGAAATGCATGAGCCGGAGAAAGCTGAATCCTTTCCAAATCAATCCCTGCGGACCAGAGTCCTTGGCTTGAACCATTAGAATTTATTGTGATGGTTCCTTGTTCCTGTTTCCTGACGACAGAATCACAATGGAGAAAGGCAAAGATAGCACTGGCCTGTAACAACACAATGTCCAGAACCTGAATTTCTTAAAGAGTTTATTTATTTATTTATTTATTCATGACGGAGATAGGAGGAGAGAAACAGCCAGTCATCACTCTGGTACATGTGCTGTCGGGGCTTGAACTTGGGACCTTATGGTTGAGAATCCAGTGCTCTAACCACTGCTCCACCTCCTGGGGAACCTGAATTTCTTTTTTTTTTTTTAATTTTTATTTATTTATTGGATAGACACAGCCAGAAATTGAGAGGGAAGGGGGTGATAGAGAAGGGAGAGAGAGACAGAGAGATACCTGCAGCCCTGCTTCACCCTTCGTGAAGCTTTCCCCCTGCAGGTGGGGACCGGGGACTCAAACCTGGGTCCTTGCTCACTGTAACATGTGTGCTCAACCAGGTGCACCACCACCTGACCCCAGAACCTGAATTTCTAACAGTTGTTTTCAGCAGCTCTAAAGGCCACGTGTGCGGTGTGACTTTGACTTAATCCCACATGCTCAGCTTGATTCCATCAGAGCCAAGGTAACATGTCCACACACACATGGACATGGTGTGTTACTATCAGGTGTTTCTACTCAGTAGATAGCACACGTGTAGTATACGCAGAGGACATACATGTCTGACGCCGAGAGAAGACACAGGCACACGTACTCTGTCTATATGCATATCTCTACCGTGACTCGCTTCTAAGCGGTATTCTGTTTATTTACGGGCATTGTTCTTGGCAGGAGATCAGATCGCTGGAAAGGGAGAGTTGTTAGAAAGCAGGAAGAAACGACAAGGTTGAAAAGAAAGGCCAAGGGCAAAGACAAGCAAAACCGTGGAATGAGAGAAGCCACTGGGCACAGGTGCCTCTGTGTAGCCTCAAGCCTGAGGACGTCGCCTCGCCAATAAATGATTGGTTAATGTCAGCCCAAGCCTGAAGGCTGGAAAATGGAGCCTCATAGCTTCTTCTACCAGAGCAGTAGAAGTGGCTGCCGGTGTGAACTATCTCAGCATCAGAGTCCCTCCTTCAAGGAGTGGGAGTCCTCACCCTGGAAGACACCTCCGTCATTACCGCAGCTGTGGGGAAGGGCTGGCGTTTTCCTAGAAGACGCCTGGTATCCAGCTAAGAGAACCAAGCTTCAAGAAGGGGGGGAGCCCATCTTGCTCATTTTAATACAAGTTTGGGAAAAGTTGAGTGTTTCAAGATAGTAACAACAAGTATCAGAGTCAGCAGCTGAACATTCTTGGGGGAGACAATGTTCACATGTGCGGGTTTTTTAAAAATTATTAATGAATTAATAAAGATTAACAGGATTGTAAGATCATAGGGGTACAATTCCACACAGTTCCCACCACCAGAGTTCCCTGTCCCATCCCCTCCATTGGAAGCTTCCCTGTTCTTTATCCCTCTGGGAGCCTGGACCCAAATTCTTTATGGGGAGCAGAAGGTGGGAGTTCTGGCTTCTGTCATTGCTTCTCCACTGGACATGGGTGTTGGCAGGTGGACCCACACCCCCAGCCGGTGTCTGTCTGTCCCTAGTGGGGCAGGGCTCTGGGCAGGGGAGGCTCCAGGACACATTCGTGAGGGCGTCTGCCCAGGGAGGTCGGGATAGCGTCATGGTAGTGTCTGCAGCTTGGTAAGTTATAAAGCAGGGCAAATTATTTAGTAAACAGGAAAGGTAGGAATAGAACAGATGACATCTGGGATCTTTATATGCAAAGGGGCCTGTGACTTTTCTAATTTTTGCCTGAGCCTGACAGGTGGACTGAAAAGTCTTGTCTGGGAAAATGGTGTCAGAGTAGGGAACAGGACTAGAAAGCTGGGTCAGGGCAGAGGGCAGCTCCCAAATATGGGAAAAGTCTATAAAATACCATTAACTGTTAACCCCAACCATCTGCCCCAGAGCCCGCGTCTGTTCACATCCAGCACAGGAGCCTGTGTGGCCTCCGAGTCCCTGTCAGTCTGAGCTCACAGTCCATGTCACAGCTGGAACCTTCCAGGCTGCTCTCATGTCAGGACCCGTCTTCCTCGAGGGGCAGAGCAGGCTGACCAGCATGTGCAGGTCTTGACTCTAACTGCTTCTGAATAAGGACAGCTAGTAATGTGTTATATCCCAGCCCTGCCCACCCTCCATGGGCTCCCTGGGTGCTGTGCAGGGTGCTGAGAGAGGAGAGACCCCACAGCCCTGCCCACCCTCCATGGGCTCCCTGGGTGCTGTGCCTGGTGCTGAGAGAGGAGAGACCCCACAGCCCTGCCCACCCTCCCTGGGCTCCCTGGGTGCTGTGCCTGGTGCTGAGAGAGGAGAGACCCCACAGCCCTGCCCACCCTCCATGGGGCTCCCTGGGTGCTGTGCAGGGTGCTGAGAGAGGAGAGACCCCACAGCCCTGCCCATCCTCCATGGGCTCCCTGGGTGCTGTGCCTGGTGCTGAGAGAGGAGAGACCCCACAGCCCTGCCCACCCTCCATGGGCTCCCTGGGTGCTGTGCAGGGTGCTGAGAGAGGAGACACCCCACAGCCCTGCCCACCCTCCATGGGGCTCCCTGGGTGCTGTGCAGGGTGCTGAGAGAGGAGACACCCCACAGCCCTGCCCACCCTCCATGGGCTCCCTGGGTGCTGTGCAGGGTGCTGAGAGAGGAGAGACCCCACAGCCCTGCCCACCCTCCATGGGCTCCCTGGGTGCTGTGCAGGGTGCTGAGAGAGGAGACACCCCACAGCCCTGCCCACCCTCATGGGGCTCCCTGGGTGCTGTGCAGGGTGCTGAGAGAGGAGAGACCCCCACAGTCCTGCCCACCCTCCATGGGCTCCCTGGGTGCTGTGCAGGGTGCTGAGAGAGGAGACACCCCACAGCCCTGCCCACCCTCCATGGGCTCCCTGGGTGCTGCTGTGCCTGGTGCTGAGAGAGGAGAGACCCCACATCCCTGCCCACCCTCCATGGGCTCCCTGGGTGCTGTGCCTGGTGCTGAGAGAGGAGAGACCCCATAGCCCTGCCCACCCTCCATGGGGCTCCCTGGGTGCTGTGCAGGGTGCTGAGAGAGGAGAGACCCCACAGCCCTGCCCACCCTCCATGGGCTCCCTGGGTGCTGTCCATGGTGCTGAGAGAGGAGAGACCCCACAGCCCTGCCCACCCTCCATGGGCTCCCTGGGTGCTGTGCAGGGTGCTGAGAGAGGAGACACCCCACAGCCCTGCCCACCCTCCATGGGCTCCCTGGGTGCTGTGCAGGGTGCTGAGAGAGGAGACACCCCCACAACCCTGCCCACCCTCCATGGGCTCCCTGGGTGCTGTGCAGGGTGCTGAGAGAGGAGACACCCCCACAACCCTGCCCACCCTCCATGGGCTCCCTGGGTGCTGTGCAGGGTGCTCCCATGTGGTGCTGGAGGTTGACCTCATGTCCTCATACAGGGCAAGTGTTGTTCTCTTATTGCTGTGCCAGCTCCCAGCCATAAATATTATTTATTTACTTTTAAGATTTTATTTATGAGAAAGACAGGAGGAGAGAGAGAAAGAACCAAACATCACTCTGGTACTTGTGCTGCCGAGAATCCAGCTCAGGACCTCATGTTTCAGAGTCGAGTCCAAAGCGTTATCACTGCACTACCTCCTGGACCAATAATTATTCTTTTTTAAAAAATGATATTTTATTTCATTTTTAGTGAGAGAGAGAGAGAGATACAAGAAGAGAGAGAGAGGCCAGAGACCTACTGAGCTCTGGCTGATGGTGGTGCTGGTAACTGGACCTGGAACTTCAGAGCCTCAGCCAAGAGGCTTTTTGTAGAAAATGTTTGTTTTAATTATATTATTAATTTTATGTATTATTAATTGTCTATGTACTATATAGAAGTCTATAGCATAAATACCTTATAATTACATTATATATTATTATATGTTTTATTATTCATTATTTCCCCAGAGCTCTGGCTGATGGTGGTAATGGGGACTGAACCTGGGGCCTCAGAGCTTCAGACTCGGGCGTCTTTTGCAGAACCTTGTGCTGTCTGCCCGACCCTCATGAATATTCTTTACATTGGTTCTGACATGCAAATGTGTGTGTGAGAGAGAAAGAGTGAAGGAAAGAGGAGAGAAATAAAAGAAAGAGAAAGGAAGAAATCACAAAAGGCAGGGAGAGGGAAAGGAAAGAAAGAAAAAGGAAAGGAAGGAAGGAAGAGAAGGAAATAAGGAAAGAGAGAAAAGAAAGAGAGAGAAAGGGAGAGAAAGAGAGACAGAAATAAGGGGAAGGACAGAAGGGAAATAGAAGACAGCTGGGAAGACACGCGTCTGGAAGGGCTGGCGCCCTGTGTGACCCAGGGCACAGACCCCGCTCCCCCATATGTGCACACCATGCACCGCTGTGCTCTCTCTCCCTCCGCCTCTGTCTCGGAAAAGTCAGCCAAAGCAGGGAAGCTC
Organism: Erinaceus europaeus; assembly: GCF_950295315.1. Classification (NCBI taxonomy): domain Eukaryota; kingdom Metazoa; phylum Chordata; class Mammalia; order Eulipotyphla; family Erinaceidae; genus Erinaceus; species Erinaceus europaeus. The sequence goes on along the minus strand of NW_026647460.1, from coordinate 22,012 downwards.
CAAGACAACTTTGCATCTCCATCGTCATCCCATCACCACCACGGTCACCACCACGGGAGAGGCCCCACTGCGGGTGGCACCCTCCCACCCTCTCCGGCTGACGCTGAGCCGCCTCCTTTCAGGGTGGTGTGTCAGATGAGGGCGTGGGCTTGGGCTCTGGTCCCACGGGAAAAGAAACAGCCCCCAGAGCTTCCTTCCCACGCGGCCGCGCTCACAAGTTGGCCCTCACACAGTCCTCAGAGCACCTGCACTGCCCAGCCCCTGGGCCTTAACTCCCAGCTTCTAGAACTGTGACCTTCTGCTCCCTGGCCTGTCGGGACTGGTCAGGGCACCCCTGGCAGACCAGCCCAGCCCAGCCACGCCGACCCGCTGGCTGCCATGCCATCACTCTAAGAGCAGGTGGCACCCCCCATCCCTCCTCTGGAAGTTGCCGGTGCGTCCTGAAAGGGTTAAGTCTTGTCTGCCCAGCGCCAGCTTCCCGCCCTTATTCTCTGGAGAGCTCTTCTCTTCTCCGCAGGCTGGGCACCAATGCCCTCAGAATGGATAATTCCTTGCATGACATCAGCTTCCGCCAACGCTGGGAGGTTACTATGACAGCGGAGAAAGTTTTCTAGAGCACAAAGCAAGCTGGGTGCTTGATATATTAGCCAACCCGGGCGGGGGGTACACATGAGCCCCCACATTCATGCCCTGAATAGCCATGAGGGTGGAGTGCATGTCTGCCCTTCCTGGGGAGCTGGCTGTCAACAGCAGAACTCATGGTGCTGGAATTGCTGCTTTTGGAGGAGTGACAAAAGCGTCCACACTCATTCCCAGAGCTGAGTTTCTTTCCCTCCCTCCCTCCCTCCCTCTCTCCCTTCCTCTCTCTCTCCCTTCCTCCCTTCCTCCCTTCCTCTCTTCCTCCCTTCCTCCCTTCCTCTCTTCCTCCCTTCCTCCCTTCTTTCTTTTCTTTCTTTCTTCCTTCCTTCTTTTCTTTCTTTTCCTGTGATGGTGTTTGTTTCATTCCTTTTTTCTTGGAATCATTTCTTTCAACAGGCTGCCAGGGTTTCTAACCCACAGCAAAACCTCCCTACCAGAGGCGCAATGCCTCTGCTCACTGCAGAAACAGCACTTTTTTTTATTTCCTTTTGTGTCCTGCTGGCCGGTGGCCACAGCTGTGGTGGGGCCCATCTTGGTCCTCTCCTCTCACACAGGGTTCAGGAGCGCTGCCGTCACCTGTTCCTGGCTCCTGGAGATTTCAAACTGGAAAGTGGAGATGGTTTCGTCTTCTTGGTTATTCTCTTAAATTCTTTATTTCTTTCAATTCTATTTATTATTGGATAGAAACAGAGAGACATTGAGAGGAGAGGGGGAGATAGAGAGGGAGAGAGACAGAGAGACACCTGCAGCCCTGCTTCACCACTCGTGAAGCTTTTCCCCTGCAGGTGGGGACCAGGGGCTTGAACGTGTGCACTTAAGCAGGTGCACCTGCCCACTCTAATTATTCTCTTGTTAACAATTCCCTTCGTTGCTTTTTCTCCCTTTTTAATTGATTGGTTAATTTGCACAGGAGAGAAAGCAGAGAGAGAGGAGAAGCTAGAGGAGAGAAGAGAGGAGAGGAGGAGCTAGAGAAAGAGGAGAGAGACAGACAGACACCTGCAGCCCTGCTTCAATATTCAGGAAGCCTCCTTCCTGCAGGTGGGGAACGGGGGCTTGAATGCAGGTACTTGAACATAGTTATTCGAACACACCCACCAAACCTTCCTCCTGCTTCTGGTGTGACGGGGCTTTGAACCCGGAACCTTTTATGCCTCAGGCATGAGGGTTTTTCTGCATAGCCACTCTCCTGTGTATGACCATTTTGTAGCCTCTGTGGTCAGAGGTAGAGTTCACTACTGCCCTCAGAATGGATAATTCCTTGCATGACATCAGCTTCCGCCAACGCTGGGAGGTTACTATGACAGCAGAGAAAGTTTTCTGGCGCACAAAGCAAGCTGGGTGCTTGATATATTAGCCAACCCGGGCGAGGGGGTACACATGAGTTCACTACTGCTGGAAGGGCCCCATCCCTTTTTCCTGAGCAGGAGGGCAGGTGGGCTTCTGAGATCCCTCTCTTGTCCAGGAAACAGCCAGAACTGAAGCAGCAGAGCCCGGTGTGCCGGCCTGTTTCTCCCGGTACTCACAGCGCAAACCAAGGCTGTATCTTTCACCCCGGACATTCCCGGGCAGCCTACATGGCTTTTGGTGCCACTGTGATTCCAGCAGGAGCTTCTGTCTGTGACAGCTGCCTTGAGTCTCCTTCCATCAGCTTCCTTGACGGGTGCAGACACCAAGTCAGGAACCCGGGAGCATCTGGCTGTGTCTTCCCACAGCAGGGGCGGTCAGAGGCCCTTAGCTTTGAGCCTTCTTGCGATCGAGTTGTGCTTTCTCTTTGCATGAGGCCCTTGCTCTCCACACCTCCAGGACCCACCCTGCCAAGCAGACTCTGGGCAGCCAGAGGTCTCTTTTTAGATGCAAGTGTGAGTCTGTATCTTGTGAAACCCTGCTCACTCCTATTCCTCTAGGAGAACGTTCTGACTCCTCAGCACAGCCTAGAGGATGATAAGTGATCTCTCCCTTGGGTAAATGATCTCTCCCTTGGGTAAGTAATATCTCCCTTGGATAAGTGATCTCTCCCTTGAGTTAGTGATCTCTCCCTTGAGTTAGTGATCTCTCCCTTGGGTAAGTGATCTCTCCCTTGGGTAAATGATCTCTCCCTTGGGTAAGTAATATCTCCCTTGGATAAGTGATCTCTCCCTTGAGTTAGTGATCTCTCCCTTGAGTTAGTGATCTCTCCCTTAGGTAAGTGATCTCTCCCTTGGGTAAGTAATATCTCCCTTGGATAAGTGATCTCTCCCTTGAGTTAGTGATCTCTCCCTTGAGTTAGTGATCTCTCCCTTGGGTAAGTGATCTCTCCCTTGGGTAAGTGATCTCTTCCTTCAATAAGTGATCTCTTCCTTAGGTAAGTGATCTCTCCCCTGGGTAAGTAATATTTCCCTTGGGTAAGTGATCTCTCCCTTGGGTTAGTGAGCTCTCCCTTGGGTAAATAGTATTTCCCTTGGGTAAGTGATCTCTCCCTTGGGTTTGTGATCTCTCCCTTGGGTAAGTAATATCTCCCTTGGATAAGTGATCTCTCCCTTGAGTTAGTGATCTTTCCCTTGAGTTAGTGATCTCTCCCTTAGGTAAGTGATCTCTCCCTTGGGTAAGTGATCTTTCCCTTGGGTAAGTGAACTCTCCCTTGGGTAAGTGATCTCTTCCTTCAATAAGTGATCTCTTCCTTAGGTAAGTGATCTCTCCCCTGAGTAAGTAATATTTCCCTTGGGTAAGTGATCTCTCCCTTGGGTTTGTGATCTCTCCCTTGGGTTAGTGATCTCTCCCTTGGGTAAGTGATCTCTTCCTTGGGTTAGTGGTCTTTTCCTTGGGTGATTAACTATTAAGCTCAGCACCTCCCAGCCCCCACAGAGCTCTGATAATCTTTCCAGTGATCTGGATCCTGCCTCACCTCTTAAACTTCTCCTCCTCACTCCTCCTGATCCAGCTTGAGGGAGGCCTTCTCTGCCCTCACCGTTCCGCCAGCTCCCAGCCTCAGTGACCTTAGCCTGGCTGGGGCTCTCAGGTCCCTGAGAAACACATTCTACTGCCATTGATCAGCTCCTTGCAACCTAACATCTCTGCCACTTGTCTCTGTCTCAGCATATTGGCCACCTTTGATTCTAGGCACCACGCCTGCCTTGTTCTGTAGGTTCAACATAAGTCATGCCTGGATGAGTAAGTAAGTAAATAGATAAGTGAATGAATGAATGAATGAATGAACGAATGAACGAATGATGTGGTGCTGGCATTCAGTCACCATGGGGAGTATTCAAAATTCCAGAAGTAGGGTGGGAGGCACCATGATGGCTCTACAAAGAGACTCTCCTGCCTGAGGCTCTGAGGCCCCAGGTTCAATTCCCCATACCACCATCAGCCAAAGCTGAGCAGGGTTCTGGTAAAGAAAAAAAAAATCCAGAAAACACAGAGAGGTAGGTGTGTGTGTGTGTGTGTGTGTGTGTGTGTGTGTGTGTGAGTGTGAATCTGTGTATGTGTGTGTATGTGTGAATGTATGTGTGAGTATGTGTCTGCGTGTGAATGTGTGTATGTGTGTGAGTGTGTGAGTGTGTGTGTGAGTGTGTGCATGTGTGTATGAGTGAGTGTGTGTGTGTGAGTGTGTGTGAGAGTGTGTGTGAGTGTGTGTGTGAGTGTGTGTGTGTGAGTGAGTGTGAGTGTGTGTGAGTGTGAATGTGTGTGTGAGTGTGTGTGAGTGTATGTGTGTGTATGAGTGTGAATGTGTGTGTGAGTGTGTGAGTGTATGTGTGTGTGAGTGTGAATGTGTGTGTGTGTGAGTGTATGTGTGTGAGTGTGTGTGACTGTGTGTGTGTGAGAGTGTGTGAGTGTGAATGTGTGTGAGTGAGTGTGTGAGTGTGTGTGAGTGTGTGTGTGAGTGTATATGAGCGTGAATGTGTGTGACTGTGAGTGTGTGTGAGAGTGTGTGTGAGTGTGAATGTGTGTGTGAGTGTGTGTGAGTGTGAATGTGTGTGTGTGAGAGTGTGTATGAGTGAATGTGTGTGAGTGTGTGTGTGAGTGTGTGTGACTGTGAGTGTGAGTGTGTGTGAATGTGTGTGAGTATGTGTGTGAGTGTGTGTGAGTGTGAATGTGTGTGTGAGTGTGTGTGTGAGAGTGTGTGTGAGTGTGTGTGTGTGAGTGTGTGTGAATGTGTGTGAGTGTGTGTGACTGTGAGTGTGTAAGTGTATGTGTGAGTGTATGTGTGTGAGTGTGTGAGTGTGTTAGTTTGTGTGTGTGTGAGTGTGAATGTGTGTGTGTGAGTGTGTTAGTTTGTGTGTGTGTGAGTGTGAATGTGTGTGTGTGAGTGTGTATGAGTGTGAATGTGTGTGAGTGTGTGTGTGTGTGAGTGTGTGTGACTGTGAGTGTGAGTGTCTGTGAATGTGTGTATGTGTGTGAGTGTGTGTGAGTGTGAATGTGTGTGTGTGTGTGTGAGAGTGTGTATGAGTGTGAATGTGTGAGTGTGTGTGTGAGAGTGTGTGTGAGTGTGTGTGTGAGTGTGTGTGAATGTGTGTGAGTGTGTGTGACTGTGAGTGTGTAAGTGTATGTGTGAGTGTCTGTGAGTGTGTGTGTGTAAGTGTGAGTGTATGTGTGTGAGTGTGTGTGTGAGTGTGTTAGTTTGTGTGTGAGTGTGTGTGAGTGTGAGTGTGTGTGTGTGTGTGTGTGTGTACTCTGAATAATGGCAGTTACTGTTTAATTCTAGCTCTCTGTGGACCGTGCACCTAGACTCAGTGTGTTTGAGTGATTTGGTCCAAGCTGTAATGGTGCCCTGGGCGTGGGGGCTGCGTCTCTCTCTGACTTTTCCTGTGATCACTGACACAGGTGTGACAAACTGGATTTACCCCATCTTCTCTTAATCTGCCCTCCTAGAATCCTCTCTCCTTCATTGCTGTTCAAAAATCTCTCCTTCTACTGCAAGAAACCTCAAAGTTTCCCCTCTTCAAAGATGTCTATTCTTATGTCCTCACCAGGGGCCTCGTTTCTCTCTGGTCTTGTAGGCATTTGTTTCTTTATTTCATTCCTTCCTGCAGAATCTTCATCTCTGGGGCCATGGTTCCCTCAGCCTGGAATTTCCTTGAGAGCAGGAATGTGCTACTTACCTGTTTATGGCCCTCCAGAGGCTGCTGAGATTCCTTGCACAGTGCGGGCACTTAATGAATTTTATTTAAATTAAGTGTTGGGGGAATTTGAACCATAGGAGTGCTGAGTTAATAGAAGAGTCTTGATTACTGTGGGGCTTTCCAGTCAACTGCCTCAGGACTCTGTTCAGCATTTTGTGTGTGTTGACTGTTCATTCTCAAAAACACGGTGTGTAAGAATAGGCTTCTTGGTGGCCTCCCACACAGAGACCCCCTAGTTTCATCTGCTCTCTTCCTACCTTTGGGCTCCTGTTCATTAAACAATTTTCCCCTACTTTATTTCTTACCGCCTTTCAGCCACCAAGTTGCAGATGCTGCCATGATGCCATCCTGACCTTCCCTGGGCAGACGCCCTCACCCGTGTGTCCTGGAGCTTCCCCTCCCCAGAGCCCTGCCCCACTAGGGACAGACAGACACAGGCTGGGGGTGTGGGTCCACCTGCCAACACCCATGTCCAGCGGAGAAGCAGTGACAGAAGCCAGAGCTCCTGCCTTCATATTGAAGTAGAGTCCTCCCTGGGCATTTTGTGTGTTGACTTTTGCGGCTTCACTCTTTTTTTTTTTTTTTTCAGATATATTCATTAAAAAGTTGAAGGAGATAGTGAAAATGACACAGCACACATTCAGCTGTCTGAGTCAATTATATGTTGGTCTGCTTCTAAGACCTCTTCTGTTTCTTTGGTTGAATCCCCCCTGCTTAACACTGTATTCTGTTTACATAACCACTGTTAACTAAGCACCACCCTGCCTGCAGGGCACTGGTTTAATCCTCACTGGTTCATGATGTCTTTTTGCTCCGCCCCCTCTCCTAGTACACCCTGATTTCCACCAGTCTCTTTTCGCTCCACCCTCTCTACATCACATCCTGTTTCCACCCTACTTGGCAAGTATATTAGTCTTAGTTTAGCTTAGGTTGGTTTAGATTGCGCTGCGTTCTACATGAATAAAGAGATACTGCGTACAGCTCAACCATGAGTCCCGGGTTGTCTGTCTCCCATCAGTGAAGCTCAGCCTGACAATTATACACCCCTGTATTACAATCAAAATTAAAATTACAAAAATATTCGATTTATAAATAAAGAAAACTACTTCTCAAAACTCATGTACCACAGTAGAGTCTGGAATTAGCTACCCGCCGTGAACGAGGGAACACGATAGCGCGTAAAAATAATTGCAGATGCGTGTACCAGGTCTTTAGGGCGTCTGTAAAGCCCAAACTTAGTCTCCCTCCGCCTTCTGGTGTTTGCATGGCCCTGAGAGCCTGAAGCTTCTGGCCCTTGCAGAGCCAATGGTGGCTCCCTGAGCAGCCTTTCTCTGTGGACTGTTTCTTATAAAGAAGAAACCATGCTGAGAACCAAGGCCCAGAGCTTGTAGCGTGAGCTCATTCTGGGTCGGCGCCAGGGAACTCTTCCCTGTACCCCAGAGAGCGGGGAGTCCCCAGCATGGCTGCTCTTCAGGGAGGGCAAGGTCCTAGAGAGGCCCACGAGAGGGCATATGATGACACTCTTGATGGAGGTGACCAGGGATGGTGGAGAGAGGGATCTGTTAGAGGTCTAGGTCCATCCTGTCTGTGTGGGACTCCCAGCATTCCCTGACTAGGACCCCAGATGATGGGTAGCCTGGTAGTGATCAAAACAGTCATCATTAAAGTGTGGTGGTCTCCAGTGGAATAGAATTGAGAGCCCAGAAATGAGGCCCCACACCTATGGACATCTCATCTTTGACAAAGGTGCCCAGACTATTCAATGGGGAAAGCAGAGTCTCTTCAACAAATGGTGTTGGAAACAATGGGTTGAAACATGCAGAAGAATGAATCTGAACCACTATATTTCACCAAATTCAAAAGTAAATTCCAAGTGGAACAAGGATTTGGATGTTAGACCAGAAACTATCAGACACTTAGAGGAAAATATTGGCAGAACTCTTTTCCGCATAAATTTTAAAGACATCTTCAATGAAACAAATCCTATTACAAAGAAGACTAAGGAAAGCATAAACCTATGGGACTACATCAAATTAAAAGGCTTCTTCACAGCAAAAGAAACCAATACCCAAACCAAGAGACCCCTCACAGAATGGGAGACGATCTTTACATGCCATACATCAGACAAGAGGCTAATAACCAAAATATACAAAGAGCTTACCAAACTCAACAACAAGAAAACAACCTCATCCAAAAATGAGGAGAGGACATGGACAGAATATTCACCAAAGAAGAGATCCAAAAGGCTAAGAAACACATGAAAAAATGCTCCAAGTCTCTGACTGTCAGAGAAATGCAAATAAAGACAACAATGAGATACCACTTCACTCCTGTGATAATGTCATATATCAGAAAAAGCAGCAGCAGCAAATGTTGGAGAGGTTGTGGGGTCAAAGGAACCCTCCTGCACTGCTGGTGGGAATGTCAATCTCCAACCTCTGTGGAGAGCAGTCTGGAGAACTCTCAGAAGGCTAGAAATGGACCTATCCTATGATCCTGCAATTACCTTCCTGGGGTAGATCCTAAGGAACCCAACACATCCATCCAAAAAGATCTGTGTGCACATATGTTCTTGGCAGCACAATTTGTAACAGCCAAAACCTGGAAGCAACCAGGTGTCCAACAACAGATGAGTGGCTGAGCAAGTTGTGGTATATATGCACAATGGAATACTACTCAGCTATAAAAAATGGTGACTTCACTGTTTTCAGCCCATCTTGGGTGGAGCTTGAAGAAATTATGTTAAGTGAAATAAGTCAGAAACAGAAGGATGAGTATGGGATGATCTCACTCTCAAGCAGAAGTTAATAAACAAGATCAGAATAGAAAACACAAGTAGAACCTGAACTGGAATTGGCTTATTGAACCAAAGTAAAAGACTCTGGGATGGGGGGGGAGAATACAGGTCCAAAAAGGATGACAGAGGACCTAGTGGGGATTGTACTGTTATGTGTAAAACTGGGAAATGTTATGCACGTACAAACTATTGTATTTAATGTTGAATGTAAAACATTAATTTCCCAATAAAGAAATTAAAAAAAAGAAAAATGTGTGCTATCTCTTGCCCTTATCCGGCTTTTGTAGTCCTTGCTCTGTCTGAGGAAGTTAGACACTTTGCAGCTGCCAATCATCTGCTGGATCCTGACGGGCTCATCTCAGCATCTTTGGCTCTGCTGCTCAGGACTGCTCAGCGCTCGCAGCCTTTCACCCACGCCCTGCCCCGCCGCTCAGCTGTGAGGTGACTCCACAGCCCCCAGCACTATCACCATCACCAGTTCTGCAGGCTGAACATCCCTGTTATTCCCCCCAGCCCCTCTAACTTCTCTTACTCTGCTTCAGTGATTAGGCTCCTTGCTCTGGGGGTGTTTGCGCCACATTCCAAATCAGGACGGGTGTGGAAAGAACAGAGGGACTGTTGCTCTCATCTCCGGGCGGAAATAAACGTGCGGAATCGATTCAGCATGGCATCCACCCTTGCAGGCTCTGCCCAGAAGCTCCTCTGGAGGTTGGACCACTGAGGTTCTCTGCGGTTTGCCAGTATGGGCTAACAGAAACTGATGTATTTTATGAGTAATTAAATATTGATTTAGGAAAGTATAAGCTGACAGGGCTATAATTCCACACCGTCCCCACCACCAGAGTTCCGTGTCCCCATCCCCTCCACTGGAAATGCAGTGGTTTTCCCAAGGTCACAGATATGGGGTGGCTAGTGTTTCTATAACTGTCTCTATTCATATATTTTGGCTCATTTTTTTTCTATGGTCCTGCCTTCTCTTCCTTTCTAAGTCAGACCTACACCTGTTACTACCTTTGAATGTCCCTCCTATTTCCCTCTTCTCTCTCTGGGTCCTGATGGAGTTGGGGTTCAGAGCGCTCTGGGCATCTTCCCCTGACATTTCTCCCCCTCAGGGAAGCCTGGACTCACATTCTTTATGGGGAGCAGCAGGTGGGAGTTGTGGCTTCTGTCATTGCTTCTCTGCTGGACATGGGTGTTGGCAGGTGGGTCCACACCCCCAGCCTGTGTCTGTCTGTCTCTGTCTTTCAGCCCTTGAACCCACCTTCTTCTAGAAAGTGTGCTCTGTGTGACTGGGCTGTTTGAAAATGAGATTTTTTCTTTTACTTTGAGTAGTTTTTCTCTCTCCCCCACCCCCATGCGTGTGTGTGTGAGTGTGTGTGCGAGTGTGCGTGTGCGTGTGTGTGAGTGCCCTGGCCAGCAGGGCGGTGAGCAGGGGCTAGGAACCCAATGAGACCTGAAATGATAGGGACACGAGACACGAAGAATGACAGCAAGTCAAGTTTCTGATCAAGCTGTAAATTTTATTGTGAACACAGGCATTATAAGGCTTTGGAGAAGGAGGGGGGAAGTGCTGGAGGAGGAGGAGGGGGAGCAATCTTCAAAGGGGGAATGTTCCTTGCAACACACAATGGATGAAATCACGTTTGCTACCACAACTATGTGTTGTGTCACTGTTTCTGATAAATGGTCTACCTGAGGGGAAAATGGCCTGCCCAGGGGGAAATGAAACTTGTCTCGAGGGCTTCCATAGTTTCAAAGCTTATCATCTATCAAGCAGAGAAATGGCTCCTGGCATGTGAGTGTGTGTGCACGCGCGTGTGCATGTGAGTGTGTGTGTGAGTGTGCGTGTGCGTGCGTGTGCATGTGTGTGAGTGTGTGTGTGCACGTGCATGCATGCATGCGTGCGTGCACGTGTGTGTGTGTGAAATCAGGAGAGTTCAGAGTCCTTACAGAGAAAGTCCCTGCAAATTGCCAGCTGCGGCTGGGGAGGAAACTCCGCCGGCTCCACAAGCACCAGGCTGATGCTCCTTGGTGTTCAGCTTCGGGGTTTTGCCAGGAAACCAGGTGCTGGGAAGCTATGTGACATCCGTCGAAGACCTGTGGCAGGCTGAGCAGATGGGGACTCTGCTCAGAGCTGCTCGCTCTGAAGCTGCCGCCTGCCAAGGACGCACAGCAGGCCGGTGGGTCAGCAGCAGGCAGGCGGGTGGGGGAAACTGGGTCCACCCTGGGGAGAGCCCAGGGCATGGGGGCGCTGGCCGTGGGAGCCCGGGCTAAAGTGATTGGCGCCTATGTCGACATGTCATCGTGTGGAGACCATGGTGACATCCGATGGTGTGTTATTTCAGGGACAGCCGTAGGGGTGCAGAAAGAGACCACAAGAAGAGACAGTAACCATCCTCCCACAGGGAGAAATGTCAGGGGAAGGTGACCAGAGGGCTCTGAACCCCAGACTCCATCAGGACCCGGAGAGAGAAGAGGAAAAAAGGAGGGACACTCAGAGGTAGTAAAAGGTGTAGGTGTGACTTAGAAAGGAAGAGAAGGCAGGACCATAGGGGGAAAAATGGGCAAAAAATATAAATACAGACAGTTGTAGAAATAATAGTCAGCCCGTATCTGTGACCTGGGGAGAACCACTGCAGTTTCCAGTGGAGGGAATGGGGACACAGAACTCTGGTGGTGAGAATGGGGTGGAATCAGTCTCCTGTCAGCTTCTACTTTTGTAAATCAATATGAAGTCACTGATAAAATTTAAAAATAGGAAGTAAGTAGCGATAAGGGCTGAGGAAGCTGGGCTCACACCTATTCCCCACCTACTCTCCTGCTTCCAGTGTTGCCACACGCCCAGGACAGGGAAGGTGTGGCTGGATGGTGTGTGAGTGTGGTTGTGTGTTTGTGGTCAAAGCCGGCCGGGGCAGGGGGTGAACACTAGACCTCACACAGTCATGACTGCCAAGCTGCCTCTCTTGCCCAATCTTTTCTTTTTCTTCTCTTTTTTTTTCTTTCTTTTCTTTTCTCTTTCTTTCTTTCTTTCTTTCTTTCTTTCTTTCTTTCTTTTTTTTTTTTTGCCTCCAGGGTTATCACTGGGGCTCCGTGCCTGCACTATGAATCCACTGCTCCTGGAGGCCATTTTTTCCCATTTTTTCCCATTTTGTTGCCCTTGTTGTTGTTGTTATTGTTATAATTATTATTGTTGTTGTTATTGATGTCGTCGTTGTTGGATAAGACAGAGAGAAATGGAGAGAGGAGGGGAAGACAGAGAGGGGGAGAGAAAGACAGACACCTGCAGACCTGCTTCACCGCCTAGGAAGCGACTCCCCTGCAGGTGGGGAGCTGGGGGCTCGATCCGGGATCCTTACATTGGTCCTTGCGCTTTGCGACAACTGCGCTTAACCTGCTGTGCCACCGCCCGACTCCCTCATTTTATCTTCTGTGAGATAGTTTCACATTTGGGGTGGGGGTGAAGAGAGAAGCCAGAGCGCCCCCTCAGGTCCATGCAGTGCCCAGGCACAAAGCACAAGGACCAGCATAAGGATCCCGGTTCGAGCCACCTGCAGGGGAGTTGCTTCACAAGCGGTGAAGCAGGTCTGCAGGTGTCTGTCTTTCTCTCCCCCTCTCTGTCTTCCCCTCCTCTCTCCATTTCTCTCTGACCTATCCAACAACAACAACAACAACAATAACTACAAGGGCATCAAAAGGGAATAAATAAATAAATAAATAAATAATTTTAAAAGATCTTTAGTCCATGGGTGGCAGTCCTGCAGTGAACACAAGAGTGACGGCTTCTTCTTCCACTAGCTTCGTGCCGGGGAGACACTGTTTGCAGCCAGCAGCAACCACGTGGGAAGGAAAGTTCTCCCAGGTGGGAACGTTGGGCTCGGAGCCTTGGCTTGGGGAAAGTGCACGTGTTTCCTTTTAGCTTTCTGTGTAAGAAGTCTTTCTTTTAGAATTTATTTATTTATTCCCTTTTGTTGCCCTTGTTTTATTGTTGTAGTTATTATTGTTATTGATGTTATCATTGGATAGGACAGAGAGAAATGGAGAGAGGAGGGAAGACAGAGAGGGGGAGAGAAAGACAGACACCTGCAGACCTGCTTCACCTCCTGCGAAGCGACTCCCCTGCAGGTGGGGAGCCGGGGGCTCGAACTAGGATCCTTACTCCGGCCCTTAAGCTTTGCGCCACGTGCTTTTAACCCGCTGTTACCACCCTACTCTCTCATTTCAATATTCTTACTAGTGATTTCACAGTATTTTACAATATTTTAAAATTTCAGGGGGCCATGTTCATAACCACACATGGTGTGTGCCAATCACCACATCTGTCAGCAAACATCTGTGCCTACCTCCCAAAACTACCTTAACTCTCCAAAAATTCAAGACATAATGTGGCCACCTTTTAAAAAAAATTTTTATTATCTTTATTTATTGGATAGTGATGCTGAGGAATTATTCTGATGCAGTCTCCACCCCCAGGTTTTACCATGCACGCCCCGTGTAATACTAGCAGTGCCCCCTTCAACCAATCCTGCCCCCACATGTCACCCCCGGTTGTTGGCCAATAAAAGCTCACTCACTCCTCCCCTCTCGCTCTCTCTCTGTGCTCTCTCCCCTCTCGCCCCGTGGTGAGGTAGTGGGGACGGCCATTGTCGGCTGACTCCATGTGGCCTGAGCCACCCCCCCATCCCGACACCTGGCCACAACCAACAGGATACAGACAGACAGAAATCAAAAGGGAATAGAGCAGATAGAGAGGACAGAGACAGAGACACCTGCAGCCCTGCTTCACCACTCGTGAAGTTTTCCCCCTGCAGGTGGGGGGACTAGAGGCTTGAACCTGGGTCCTTGTGCACTGTAAGGTGAGCACTCAACCAGGTGCACCACCACCTGGCCCCTATCATTTTTTTTTAGTTCATTTACTTTAGTCATCTAGATTCCACCTATGAATGAAAACACCTAGTAGTTGTCCTTCACCTCACCTCACTATTATTATTATTATTATTATTATTTTCATTATCTTGATTGATTGGAAATCAATCAGCCAGAAATGGGGGAGGGAGGGGCTATAGAGAAGCGAAGAGACAGAGAGACACCTGCAGCCCTGCTTCACCCCTTGCAAAGCTTTCCCCCTGCAGGTGGGGACCAGGGGCTCAAACCCCATTCCTGTAACATGTGCGCTCAACCAGATGAACCTCCACCCAGCCCCTACATTTAAGTTTTCATTTTTTTTCTTTAGAACCCTGCTCAGTTCTGGTTTATGGTGTGAGGACTGAACCTGGGGCCTCAGAGCCTCAGGCATGAGAGTCTGTCTGCATAATCATTATGCTGTCTACCCTCCTCTTTACTTATTTCATTTAGCGTAATCACCTCCAGTTCCATGAATTTTGTCCCATGTAATGCAAGCTCATCTTTCTTGATTGCAGAGTAATGTTCCATGGAAAATATACCCACAACTTCTTTTCTCCATTCACCTGCTGCTGGGCATTCTGGTTATTCCCACACTTTGGCTTTTACAAATAGTGCAGCTTTGAGCCCAAGTTCTCACATTACAGTTCATCAAGGACCTGGGTTCAAGCCCTTGGTTCCCACCTGTAGGGGGAAAGCTTCACAGGCACTGAAGCAGTGCTGCAAGTCTCTCTCTAATCTACCTATCTATTTCTCACTTAAAAAAAAAATGTATTGCTGGGGGCTGGGCGGTAGCGCAGCGGGTTAAGCACAGGTGGCGCAAAGCGCAAGGACTGGCTAAGGATCCTGGTTCGAGTCCCTGGCTCCCCACCTGCAGGGGAGTCGCTTCCCAGGCGGTGAAGCAGGTCTGCAGGTGTCTGTCTTTCTCTCCCCCTCTCTGTCTTCCCCTCCTCTCTCCATTTCCATCTGTCCTATCCAACAATGATGACATCAGTAACAACAACAATAATAATAACAATAAACAACAAGGGCAACAAAAGGGAAAAAATAGCCACCAGGAGCAGTGGATTCGTAGTGCAGGCACTGAGTCCCGGTGATAACCCTGGAGGCAAAAATCAAAATGTCTTGCTATGAACTGGAGCCTTGAACCTGTGTCCTTCTGCACTATGACATGTGCACTCAACCAGGTGGTCTGCAATGAACTGATGTTGACTCTGTCCCCCACTCCTCCTCTGTGGAAGCTGTGAGGAAGAAGCCAGCCATGCAGACTGGGAGGAGGGATGAGGGCAGAGGCTTCAGGTGGGTGGCCGGAAGTTGAGTGGACCTTGCCTGGGGCCCACCGGCCACCTGGAGGCTCAGACACAGGTCCCTGGTGTCCGTCATCCTTCCCGGCTAGGTGTTCTCACACACCTTGATGCTTTCCTGGTTGTGTCCTTGAAAGAGACAGGACTCCTCGGGAAGGCCAGGTCTGTCCCTTCTCTCCGGGTAGAGCCCGGGGTGAGTCTGGGGTCACCTTTCAGTCACTCCAGCCAGGCAGCCAGGGCTCAGGGTACAGATGGAAGAGGCCAGCCTGAAGTGAGAGTGGAATTGCAATGGGGGTGGGGGAGAAAGAGGGAGTCCGGGCAGTAGCGCAGTGGGTTAAGAGCACATGGCGCAAAACGGAAGGACGGGCGCTAAGGATCCTGGTTCGAGCCCCCGGCTCCCCACCTCTCAGGAGAGTCCTCAAGATAAATGCTCACGGGATCGGCGATCACCTGGGTTTTGGTGGAGGTGGTGGGGCAAGGACCCAGCTCCCTGGGACCAGGCTTGCTGCCAGGCTCCTTGATGGCCCAGCTCATGCTGGGACTGAAGGACTGAGGGACTGAGGGACTGAGGGCCTGAGGGACTGAGGGACTGAGGGGCTGAGGGACAGAGGGACTGAGGGACAGAGGGACACACAGAGAGGGACAGACAGAGGAACAAAAGAACAGAGGGACTGAAGGAAAGGGACAGAAGGGCAGATGCAGAGGAATAGAAAGACAGAGGGACTGAGGGACAGAGAGACAGGACAGACAGACAGAAGAACTGAAAGACAAGGACAGAAAGAGTGACACGAAGAGGGATAGAAAAAGAGGGACAAAAAAAAAAAAGAGAAACAGAGAGAGAAAGACAGGGATAGGACAGAGGGACAGAGAGAGAAAGACAGGGACAGGACAGAGGGACAGAGAGGTAGATTTGGGGACACTTTCCAAGTTGGGGGCGGAGGCGCCTGCAGCTTTAAGGGTCTGGGTCTCCCAGAGACACCCCAACCCCTACCCCGCCCCCCACCTCCCACACCCACCCTCACCCTGCCTTTGTTCCCCTGGGTGTCCCAGGGTCCCCGCTGGGCATCCCCTTCCCCCACAGCCCACGGCAGGGGCGCAGTCAGAGGGCGATGTCCCCCAGAAGAGGGGAAGCAGGGCAGCGTGGCCTCCAGCGACAGCATCCCCAGTTCCCACCTGAGCCAGGCTCTCCTCACCCTCAGCTCAGCCTCTGCACCCTTGGGGGCTCCCCCCACCCTGAGCTCAGCTGCTCCACCCTTGGGGGCTCCCCCCACCCTCAGCTCAGCTGCTCCACCCTTGGGGGCTCCCCCCACCCCGAGCTCAGCCTCTGCACCCTTGAGGGCTCCCCTCACCCCGATCTCAGCCTCTGCACCCTTGGGGGCTCCCCCCACCCTCAGCTCAGCTGCTCCACCCTTGGGGGCTCCCCCCACCCCGAGCTCAGCCTCTGCACCCTTGGGGGCTCCCCTCACCCCGATCTCAGCCTCTGCACCCTTGGGGGCTCCCCTCACCCCGATCTCAGCCTCTGCACCCTTGGGGGCTCCCCCCACCCTCAGCTCAGCCTCTGCACCCTTGGGGGCTCCCCCCACCCTGAGCTCAGCCTCTGCACCCTTGGGGGCTCTCCCCCACCCTGAGCTCAGCCGCTGCACCCTTGGGGGCTCCCCCCACCCCGAGCTCAGCCTCTGCACCCTTGGGGGCTCCCCCCACCCTGAGCTCAGCCTCTGCACCCTTGGGGGCTCCCCCCACCCTGAGCTCAGCCGCTGCACCCTTGGGGGCTCCCCCCACCCTGAGCTCAGCCTCTGCACCCTTGGGGGCTCTCCCCCACCCTGAGCTCAGCTGCTGCACCCTTGGGGGCTCCCCCCACCCCGAGCTCAGCCTCTGCACCCTTGGGGGCTCCCCCACCCTGAGCTCAGCCTCTGCACCCTTGGGGGCTCCCCCACCCTGAGCTCAGCCTCTGCACCCTTGGGGGCTCCCCCACCCTGAGCTCAGCCTCTGCACCCTTGGGCGCCCCTGGAGCAGCTCCCCAGACCCTCCCGGGCTCGCCGGCCCCGCCGACCTCTTCTGCAGGTAGTGGGGGGGGGGGCGAGGGGGTCCCAACGCGGGGTCGGGGGTGCAGCCGCCGGGACCCCCGTTGGCGAGGCGGGCAGGGAGGAGGGCGCACGCGGGCTGCCCCGCCAGGGCCGAGAGGAGGCTGAGCGGCCTCCCAGAGACGGGGTGCGGGGCTCTGGGGGGTGTCAGCGCCCGAAAACTCGGACCCGGCGCCGCCCGCGGCTGCTAAGGGGGCTGGGGGCTTCCCGCCATGTTCGGGGTGGGGGCTGGAAGCCGGGACTTTGGGGAACAAAGGTGCGGCGTGCGGGGTGCGGCGTGCGGGGTGGGGGCTCGGGAAGCTCGCAGCCTGGCCGCCACCCCCCTGCATTGCCTGGGGTGTCAGGGAGGCTTGGGGGGCGGCCGGGGGGCGGTGCCGGCGTCTCGGGGGGGTAACCGCCCCCAGGGTAACGGCGGTGACCTTCCTGCTGTTCTCGGAACCTTTGTCACTTACGGAAACTCCCGGGCGCTGGGCCTGGGGCCGGAGGGGAGGAGGGGCCACACATTAAATCCTGCTTTTCTCTCCGCCTCCGGGAAGGACTGTTTAGCCTGGGAGAGGGAGAGAGAGAGAGAGAGAGAGGAAGAGAGGGAGAGAGAGAGAGGGAAAGGGAGGGAGAGAGAGGGAGGGAGAGAGAGAGAGGGAGAGAGAGAGAGGGAAAGGGAGGGAGAGAGAGGGAGGGAGAGAGAGAGAGGGAGAGAGAGAGAGGGAAAGGGAGGGAGAGAGAGGGAGGGAGAGAGAGAGAGGGAGAGAGAGAGAGGGAAAGGGAGGGAGAGAGAGGGAGGGAGAGAGAGAGAGGGAGAGAGAGAGGGAGAGAGAGGGAGAGAGAGAGAGGGAAAGGGAGGGAGAGAGAGAGAGGGAAAGGGAGGGAGAGAGAGGGAGGGAGAGAAAGAGAGGGAGAGAGAGAGAGGGAAAGGGAGGGAGAGAGAGGGAGGGAGAGAGAGAGAGGGAGAGAGAGAGGGAGAGAGAGAGAGAGAGGGAGAGAGAGAGGGAGAGAGAGAGGGAAAGGGAGGGAGAGAGAGAGAGGGAAAGGGAGGGAGAGAGAGGGAGGGAGAGAAAGAGAGGGAGAGAGAGAGAGAGGGAAAGGGAGGGAGAGAGAGGGAGGGAGAGAGAGAGAGGGAGAGAGAGAGGGAGAGAGAGAGAGAGGGAGAGAGAGAGAGAGAGGGAGAGAGAGAGGGAGAGAGAGAGGGAAAGGGAGGGAGAGAGAGAGGGAAAGGGAGGGAGAGAGAGGGAGGGAGAGAAAGAGAGGGAGAGAGAGAGAGAGGGAAAGGGAGGGAGAGAGAGGGAGGAGAGAGAGAGAGGGAGAGAGAGAGAGAGGGAGAGAGAGAGGGAGAGAGAGGGAGAGAGAGAGAGGGAAAGGGAGGGAGAGAGAGGAAGGGAGAGAGAGAGAGGGAGAGAGAGAGAGGGAAAGGGAGGGAGAGAGAGGGAGGGAGAGAGAGGGAGAGAGAGAGAGAGGGAGAGAGAGAGAGGGAGAGAGAGAGAGGGAAAGGGAGGGAGAGAGAGGGAAAGGGAGGGAGAGAGAGGGAGGGAGAGAGAGAGAGGGAAAGGGAGGGAGAGAGAGGGAGGGAGAGAGAGAGAGGGAAAGGGAGGGAGAGAGAGAGAGGGAGAGAGAGGGAGGGAGAGAGAGAGAGGGAGAGAGAGAGGGAGAGAGAGGGAGAGAGAGAGAGGGAGAGAGAGAGAGGGAAAGGGAGGGAGAGAGAGGGAGGGAGAGAGAGAGAGGGAGAGAGAGAGAGGGAAAGGGAGGGAGAGAGAGGGAGAGAGAGAGAGAGGGAGAGAGAGAGAGGGAAAGGGAGGGAGAGAGAGGGAGGGAGAGAGAGAGAGGGAGAGAGAGAGGGAAAGGGAGGGAGAGAGAGGGAGGGAGAGAGAGAGAGAGGGAAAGGGAGGGAGAGAGAGGGAGGGAGAGAGAGGGAGAGAGAGAGAGGGAAAGGGAGGGAGAGAGAGAGAGGGAAAGGGAGGGAGAGAGAGGGAGGGAGAGAAAGAGAGGGAGAGAGAGAGGGAAAGGGAGGGAGAGAGAGGGAGGGAGAGAGAGAGAGAGGGAAAGGGAGGGAGAGAGAGGGAGGGAGAGAGAGGGAGAGAGAGAGAGAGAGGGAGGGAGAGAGAGGGAGAGAGAGAGAGAGAGGGAGAGAGAGAGGGGAGAGAGAGGGAGAGAGAGAGGGAGAGAGAGGGAGATAGAGGGAAAGAGAGGGAGAGAGAGGGAGAGAGACAGAGAGAGGGAGAGAGAAAGGGAGAGAGGAAGAGGAGGAAAAGGAGGAGGAAGGTGAGGAGGGAGAGGAGGAAAGGAGGAAGGGAAAAAAGCAAGGGGAGGAGAGGGAGGGAGAAGAGGAGAAGAAGAAGAAGGAGACAAAGGAAGAGGAAGGTGAGGAAGGAGAGGAGAAAAAGGAGAAGAAAAGGAGGAGGAAGAAGAAGAGAGGAGAAAAAGGAGGAGGGGGGAAAGGAGGAGGAAGAGAAGGAGGAAAAAGAAGAGGAAGAAAAAGAGGACAAAAAAGTAGGAAGAGAAGGCAAAGGAGAGGGAAGAGGAGGAGGAAGAGGAGAAAAAGGAGGAGGAGAAGGAAGGAAGGGGTGGCTTTCACTCTGTGGGACCAAAGTTCAGCTTGGAAGTGACCTGGGGCGGGAGGGTAGGGGAGGTCTCAGGGAGCAGATGCTCAGGCCATGTCCGCCTGCTGAGGGCCCCGGGTAGAGGCCGCCCCTAATTGGACCTGAGGGGTGTGTGGGGGGCATGGAGCTCCACCAAGCCCCTCCCTGCCCCTCCCTGCCCCCTCCCTGCCCCCTCCCTGCCCCTCCCTGCCCCCTCCCTGCCCCCTCCCTCCCCTCTCCCTGCCTCTCCCTGTGCTGGCTTCCTGAAGCACAGGGACATCAGAAGGTGAACTGGCCTCCCGTGGTGGCTTAAGCCTGTTGGCCTGGGAGAGGCTGCCCCTCTGATTAAGAGGACACAGGCCTTGGGGACTCGCTGGGGACCCCTCACACCACCCGCCTGAGCCCCGGAGCATTGTCTGTGTAAGAGCACTTCTGATCCGAACCCACACAGACTGACATGACTCCAGTATGTAAGTGAAGTATAAGGAATTTATTCTTAAGTTTAAAAGAGTGAAAATAAGGCTGGTCCACATACTTACAAAGAGACGGCACCAAAAGACCAAAAGACAAACCTCAGCTGAGGGATCCCAGGCCAGGCCGGTACCAAGTCTGGTCCGGTCGCTCTGAGATCACCAGGCTTGAAACTCTCCCTCCTTTAAAAGGGAAAAGTGAAGGGGGGTGGGGGGGTCTGTATGATTGGGGTGGTCTGCAGGTCCTTGCTAATGATCTTTGGGGTAAAAGTCTCAAGGAGAACACTCCATTCTTGCCTTCTAGGGAGGAAGCCAGCAGTGTTCACAGAAGCCAAGTGGACAGGTTAACGTAGAGCTGAGGAGGCAGGGGCTTTGCAGTTTCAAGATAAACATTTGTATCTGCCTGGTGCAGAGCTGAAAACAGTGCATTAGTGTATTTCATCTCATCTAGTTCCTAAGACACTTTCTCTGCTTTAATGGGCCAGTCTGAATTTGGGGAATTCCATTTCCTCACAGTCTGTAGGGGACGTTTCTGAAACCGAATTCTCCCGTGGTGCCTTTGCTGTTCACAGCCTGCACAGAGGCTGTCTGTCTGTCTGCAGAGCTCCGCAGGGCTAGTCACCGTATTCCACACAGAGGGCGGCTTCACCTGCCTGCCTTGCAGCCTTGCAGGGAGGAGGGCAGGGTCTGAGGGTAGTGGCAGAGGGCTGGCTTTGCACGCACATGTACAACAGTAAAGGACTTTTATTTGATGTTTCAAAAATATTTTTATTTGTTTCATATTTGATAGGACAGAGTGTTGTTAAAGTTCGGAGCTCTAGTAGGCCGGGCTAGCTTCGCGGCGGTAGAGAGAGACTCGAGGACACACCGCTGGGCTGAGAAGCTGCAGTTTAATCTTTATTCACGAGCAGGCAAATAACCACACCATGTGCTTCCCTATCATTCTTCCTCCGTGGCTGCTGCTGGGACTCTGGACGTCCTTAGCATAGGGGGCGGAGAGAAAGCAGGGGCCAAACCAATTTTTCTCAGAGGTTGGGGGGGAAGGGGAGCAAACCAATATGACCAACAATTCCCCCTTCTGTTTTTAACTAAATGACCACAGTATCAGGGGTGTGGGGTGAACAGAAACCTATATCGTACAGGCATTTTCAAAAAAGAAACTGGCACAAACATGGAGAAACATGTAAGCAAGTAACAAGAACCAGTGTGCTGCCAAGGGAGGGCCTGAGGGGGCCATTTTTTTTGCCTCTGTGGGCAAAACTTTATCAGCTTAAAAAAAAACATTTCCTGCTTCTGGGGGGCGTACTTGCCTCGACGGGGATTTTGTAGCATGGGGGCGGGAACGGCCTAGAGTCCCAAAGGCAGCTGGCTGCAGTCAGTGTTTGAGAAATCTAGCTGCACTTTTGCACTTTTGTGCAAAGTGTCTAAGGGTGTACCCATGAGTCCAATAGGAGTGCCAGTCGAAAGCAGATGTCCACAGAAGAATGCCAGGGGGTGGAGCGTTGTATGAGGAAGGTCCGCTGCCGGAATTCTGCTTTTCTGTAGAGAATTTGACAGTTGCAATTCACTTACTTATGAAACAAAACTTGTAGCAGGTTAGAAGTTTACCACAATTGATAACTCTGTTACAATGAGAAGTCTCTTCCAGCACGATTCCAAGGCTATTTAAAGTTCAAACAATAAAATGTGGAAAGGCAAACATGAACCATAGAAAGAAAAAGGCCTCAGGCATGAGAATTATTAGCATAACCATAGCGCAATCTAACGTTTCTAACTGAGAAGGAATTTGAGACTTTTACATATCAACAACGTCTTTTTAACCTTTTGTTACACTCATTCAAGATGGAGACACACCCTAGGTGTGCGCAGTTTTTTTTTTGACCAACTTAGTTAAAATATATTGATTTTTAACTAATTTTTGTCTCAGACTTTAAATGTAAGTAAATTTTATCTTTATGAGAATTACGTTGAAAACCTTTTTCATTTAACTTTGCCTGGTAAGAATTTAGCCTTAAAGTTACATTTTTAACCTTAAAGTTACTGTTTACCAAACTTTAAACACACACATAAACATGGTCTTTAATACACAAGGAGAGAAACTTTTGTTACGAAGACATGTCATTTTAAACACGAATTTAGATCTGTACTGTCTT